>NW_024098047.1:0-129419 GCF_016545835.1 Crotalus tigris | reverse complement strand
GAGTCAGTAGAAACATCAGAAACTTTGTGCAAAGATCGATGGCACAATGGAAGACACAGTTGCAGATCAATGGTGAGAAGCTGGGAGAGGTTAATATCAAGAGAGGGATATTTCAAGGAGATTCATTATCACCATTACTATTTGTTATTGCACTGTTTCCTCTGTCAACAATACTGAATAACTCAGGACATGGCTATCAAAAATCAAAAACATCTGCTAGACTATCCCACCTCCTTTACATGGATGATCTGAAGCTGTATGGAAAAACATCATCTGAAATAGAATCGCTGCTCAACACTGTCTGTATATATAGCCAAGATATTGTAATGGAGTTTGGCTTGGACAAATGTGCCACACTGACTATCAAACAAGGAAAAATAATGAAAACTGAAGGAATCAAGATGCCCCACAAAAATAACATTAAGAGTCTGGATGAGGAAGAGTACTACAAATACTTGGGTATTCTTCAAGCTGACAACATCAAGCACACTGAAGTCAAGAAAAAGATTAGAGGTGAATACATCAAGAGAGTGAAGAAGATCTTAAAGTCAAAACTCAATGGAGGAAATACCATAAAAGGCAATCAAACACCCTGGGCAATTCCAGTCATTAGGTACACTAGTTGGATAGCGGACTTGGACTCAAGCAGAGAACCTAAAAGCAATGGCTAGCAGACCAGAAAATAATGAAACACATGAATCATTGCCCTTCATCCACACGCATGACAATGAAGACTTTATCTACCAAGGCAAATAGGTGGGCGTGGAATGCACAAACATTTCAGATGGTGAAGAAGAAAAAATGGCTTTGGAAGAATATCTGAAGAACAATGACGAAGTTGCACCGAAATTAGTATATCAGGAAGGCTTACTAACTATTGGAGAGACCAAACTGGCCTACAAGAAAGACCAAATGAAGAACAGAATAGAGGCATGGGAAGACAAAGCACTACATGGCCAATACATGAAAAAAATAGCTGGGAAAGCAAATAATAATAAAACCTGGCAATGGTAAGAGCAGGAAAATTGAAGAAAGAGACCGAGGGACTAATTCTGGCTGCACAAGACCAAGTCTTAAGGACAAATGCATACAAAGTCAAAATTGAGAAGACAGCAACAGACAGTAAGTGCCGCCTATGCAAAGAAGCTGAAGAAACAGTGGACCACTTGGTAAGCTGTTGCAAGAAGATTGCACAAACTGATTCCAAGCAGCGGCATGACAAAGTAGCAACAATGGTGCATTGGAAGATCTGCAAAAAATATCATTTGCCTGTAAGCAAAAACTGGTGGGATCATACAATAGAGAAAGTCATAGAAAATGATAAAATTAAACTGCTCTGGGACTTCAGAATTCAAACAGACAAGCACCTGCAACATAACACCCCAGACTTAACAATTGTTGATAAGAAATACAAAAAAGTCTGGATAGTGGATGTGGCAGTGCCTGGAGATAGCAGAATAGAAGAGAAAGAACTGGAGAAGATAACAAAATACAAAGACCTACAAATAGAAATAGAAAGACTGTGGCAGAAGCAAGCAAGGGTAGTACCAATAGTAATAGGCTCCTTGGGTGCAATCCCAAAACAACTGGAGCACCACTTGAACACCATTGGCATTGACAAATTCACTATTAGTCAATTGCAAAAGGCGGCCTTACTAGGAACTGCTTCCATCTGCGACGATATCTGTAATACCATCAAACATCCACATCTGCCTATCCCAGGTCCTGGGTAAGGACTCGATAGGTAGACAAAATGCTCAAATCCAGTTCTGAACATCTGCTGACTGTGCGTGATCGATAATAAATAATAATAATATAGTAATAAAATAATAATAATAATAATAAGGATTGCACAGACTGACTACAAGCAGCGGCATGACAAAGTAGCAACAATGGTGTATTGGAAGATCTGCAAAAAATATCATTTGCCTGTAAGCAAAAACTGGTGGGATCATAAAATAGAGAAAGCATAGAAAATGATAAAATTAAACTGCTCTGGGACTTCAGAATTCAAACAGACAAGCACCTGCAACATAATACCCCAGACTTAACAATTGTCGATAAGAAAGACAAAAAAGTCTGGATAGTGGACGTGGCAGTGCCTGGAGACAGCAAAATAGAAGAGAAAGAACTGGAGAAGATAACAAAATACAAAGACCTACAAATAGAAATAGAAAGACTGTGGCAAAAGCAAGCAAGGGTAGTACCAATAGTCATAGGCTCCTTGGGTGCAATTCCAAAACAACTGGAGCACCACTTGAACACCATTGGCATTGACAAATTCGCTATTAGTCAATTGCAAAAGGCGGCCTTAACTAGGAACTGCTTCCATCTCACGATATCTTAATACCATCAACATCCACTCTGCTATCTCAGTTCCTGGGTTAGGACTCGATAGGTACACAAAATGCCCAAATCCAGTCCTAACATCTGGCTGACTGTGGCGCTGATCCATCTCATCAATCATCACATAATAATATAATAATAATAATATAATAATAATAAATAATAATATAATAACTGCAAGGAATCAGTCAGTACCTGACAAGGAAGAAACAGTGCAGTTCTGGAAGCAGATATTGGATAACCCAAAGAAATACAACAATGATGCGGCTTGGTTAAAAGAGGTGGATGCAAATAAAACAGAAGTTGAAATGAAAGAACTAGTAATAACAACAAAAATGGTAGAAAAAAGAGCAAAGCAAATCAAAAATTGGTCAGCACCAGGTGAAGATGAACTGCATGGGTTTTGGTTGAAACATCTAACTGTTATACACCCACTCATTGCCAAACAGTTCAACAATATACTACAAGGAGGAGAAATTGAAAAGTGGCTAACAACTGGGAAACCTACCTAATAATGAAAAATCCAGCAAAAGGGGCAACACCAGGTAACTACAGGCCAATTACCTGCTTACCAACAACTTTCAAATTACTAACTGGTGTAGTAGCTGATGCAGTGCAACAGCATCTAGTTGAAAACACTCTCTTTCCACCTGAGCAGAAAGGAAACCGCCCCAACAGCAGAGGAACAAAAGATCAACTCCTAATAGACAAAATGATCTTGGAAAACTGCAAGAGAAGGAAGACCAACCTGAATGTTTCATGGATTGACTACAAAAAGGCATTTGACTCTCTGCCACATGATTTGATAATCAAGTGCCTAGAAATAACAGGAGTAAGTAGAAACATCAGAAAATTTGTGCAAAAATCGATGGCACAATGGAAGACACAGTTGCAGATCAATGGTGAAAAGCTGGGAGAGGTTAATATCAAGAGAGGGATATTTCAAGGAGATTCATTATCACCATTACTATTTGTTATTGCACTGTTTCCTCTGTCAACAATACTGAATAACTCAGGACATGGCTATCAAACATCAAAAACATATGCTAGACTATCCCACCTCCTTTACATGGATGATCTGAAGCTGTATGGAAAAACATCATCTGAAATAGAATCGCTGCTCAACACTGTCCGTATATATAGCCAAGATTTTGTAATGGAGTTTGGCTTGGACAAATGTGCCACACTTACTATCAAACAAGGAAAAATAGTGAAAACTGAAGGAATCAAGATGCCCCACGAAAATAACATTAAGAGTCTGGATGAGGAAGAGTACTACACATACTTGGGTATCCTTCAAGCTGACAACATCAAGCACACTGAAGTCAAGAAAAAGATTAGAGGTGAATACATCAAGAGAGTGAAGAAAATCTTAAAGTCCAAACTCAATGGAGGAAATACCATAAAGGCAATCAACACCTGGGCAATCCCAGTCATTAGGTACACAGCTGGAATAGTGGACTGGACTCAAGCAGAACGAAAAGCAATGGATAGGCAGACCAGAAAAATAATGACAATGAATCACGCCCTTCATCCACGCAGTGGCATTGATAGACTTTATCTACCAAGGCAAATAGGTGGGCGTGGAATGCTACAAGTACATCAGATGGTTGAAGAAGAAAAATGGCTTTGGAAGAATATCTGAAAAACAATGATGAAGATGCACTGAAATTAGTATATCAGGAAGGCTTACTGACTACTGGAGAGACCAAACTGGCCTACAAGAAAGACCAAATGAAGAACAGAATAGAGGCATGGGAAGACGAAGCACTACATGGCCAATACGTTAAAAAAATAGCTGGGAAAGCAGATAATAACAAGACCTGGCAATGGCTAAGAGCAGGAAAATTGAAGAAAGAGAACGAGGGACTAATTCTGGCTGCACAAGACCAAGCCTTAAGGACAAACGCATACAAAGTCAAAATTGAGAAGACAGCAACAGACAGTAAGTGCCGCCTATGCAAAGAAGCTGAAGAAACAGTGGACCACTTGGTAAGCTCTTGCAAGAAGATTGCACAGACTGATTACAACCGCGGCATGACAAAGTAGCAACAATGGTGCATTGGAAGATCTGCAAAAAATCATTTGCCTGTAAGCAAAAACTGGTGGGATCATAAAATAGAGAAAGTCATAGAAAATGATAAAATTAAACTGCTCTGGGACTTCAGAATTCAAACAGACAAGCACCTGCAACATAACACCCCAGATTTAACAATTGTCGATAAGAAAGACAAAAAAGTCTGGATAGTGACGTGGCAGTGCCTGGAGACAGCAGAATAGACGAGAAAGAACTGGAGAAGATAACAAAATACAAAGACCTACAAATAGAAATAGAAAGATTGTGGCAAAAGCAAGCAAGGGTAGTACCAATAGTCATAGGTGCCTTGGGTGCAATCCCAAAACAACTGGAGCACCACTTGAACACCATTGGCATTGACAAATTTGCCATTAGTCAATTGCAAAAGGCGGCCTTACTAGGAACTGCTTCCATCCTGCGACGATACCTTTAATACCATAAAACATCCACATCTGCCTATCCCAGGTCCTGGTAAGGACTTGATAGGTAGACAAAATGCCCATCCAGTTGAACATCTGGTGACTATTGTGATGATCCATAATAAATACTAAAATAAAGTTGGAAGGACGGACCTTGGAGGTCTCTAGTCAACCCCCGCTCAGGCAGGAAACCCTACACCATTTCGGACAAATGGCTGTCCAGTCTCTTCTTAAAAACTTCCAGTGTTGGAACATTTACTGCTTCTGGAGGCAGGTTGTTCCATTGGTTAATTGTTCTAACTGTCAGGAAGTTTCTCCTTAGTTCTAGATTGCTTCTCTCCTTGATTAGTTTCCATCCGTTGCTTCTTGTCCTGCCTTCTGTTGCTTTGGAGAATAGCTTGACTCCCTCTTCTTTGTGGCAGCCCCTCAGATATTGGAACACTGCTATCTTGTCCCCCCTCGTCCTCCTCTTCATTAAACTAGACATACCCAATTCCAGCAGCCGTTCCTTATATGCTTTAGCCTCCAGCCCCCTAATCATCCTTGTTGCTGTTCTCTGTACTCTTTCTAGAGTCTCAACATCTTTTTTACATTGTGGTGCCCCAAACTGGATGCAGTATTCCAAGTTTGGCCTTACCTAAGGCCTTGTAAAGTGGTATTAATACTTCACGTGATCTTGATTCTATCCCTCTGTTAATGCATCCCAGCCTTGTGTTGGCCTTGTTGGCAGCTGCAGCACACAGCTGGCTCATATCTAAGTGATTGTCCACTAGGACTCCAAAGTCCCTCTCACTAGAATAGACATACCCAATTCCTGCAACCATCCTTCATGTGTTTTACCTCCCTGAAATCTCAAGAGAAGACATCCAAAAGGTAGCAGAAAGTGTGTGTATGGGGGGGGGGGTAGAGAGTCCTGCCCTTGCAAAACTGTTGGACATTTTTCACTCCCCTTGAGAAATCCAAGAGCCCCATGGATGGTCGTGGAATATTTCAAAAAGCTGTTTGTGCCAAATCCCATGCTCTTTGCAATCGATCTCAACTTGAATTGCTCTTCTCTCCCTTCTGATTAAGACTGGTTTGGGTCCAGAGAATGGGAAGTTAATAGGGTCAAGGAAAACAGCCATTTCCCCACTAGTTGGGGCACCAAGCAATGGCCCAAAGCTAAGCTTCCTCCTCCCCGGTGACTAGACTTGGCTCTCTGCTAAACATGGACAGAAAGTAACAAATCACCATAGAATTGGTGTCAGGCCAAGCCAGCTAACTCAGGTTGTCATTTATTCCTGATGCTGTTTTGCCCCCCGGGGTAGGAACTCTTTCATTCAAGAGGTGAACAGAGCAATCAGGAAACTCAAAAGTCTACTAGGAGAAAATGGCAGGAAGGTTTACTTATAGCCTTAGCAGTTGCACTTTGTTATTTGTGTGGCTAGGTTTGCCATCTCAGACCTTGGGGGGGGGGGGAAACACCCGGCCTTGCTAGATTTGTAGTTTGCAAGGAGGAAAGGGAAGTAAAAATATCAGGCAGTTCGGGCATCATCTTATGCAAATAGCCATAGCACTTAGACCAGTGGTTCTCAACCTTTTTAATGCCGCGACCCCCCCCAACCTCTCGTAAGTCGAGGACTACTCCACCGGTCGTAAGTCGAGGACTACTCAACTGGTGCAGCACCGTTTGCAGAATGGGACTTTTGGCGGGCTCAGCAGGGCAGAGACAGCCTGAACAATTCCTATTGGCTTTGGAAAGCCAATAGAATTAGACTCTATTCAAGAGAGTCTATTCTATTGGCTTTCAAAAGCCAATAGAATAAAAGGGAGTAGCACAGCTAAGGAAAAGAGGGAAAAAATGGTGGACTGCTTGTTTGGCGACCCCCGTGAAATGGTCGTTCGACCCCAAATGGGGTCCCGACCCACAGGTTGAGAACCACTGACTTAGACTTATATGCCACTTCACAGTGCTTTACAGACCTTTCTAAGCAGTTAACAGAGAGCATATTTGCCCCCAACTATCTGGGTCCTCATTCTACAGACCTCAGAAGGATGGAAGGCTGAATCAACCTTGAGCCAGAGAGCCTACTGCCAGAAGCTTGAATATACAACATAGAATATCAGAATTGGAACGGGCCTTGGAGGTCTTCTAGTCCATTCCCCTACTAAAGCAGGAGACCCTATGCCATTTCTGACTGGTGGCTATCCAGTCCCTTCTTAAAAGGCTCCAGTGATGAAGCACCCATAAACTCTGAAGGCAAGCCATTCCACTGGTTAATTGTTTTCACTGTCAGGAAATTTCTCCTTGATTCCAGGTTGCTTCTCTCCTTGATTAGTTTCCATCCATTGCTTTTTATCCTGCCTTCAGACGCTTTGGAGAAACAACCTCTGAGATATATATACAGTATATATATGTTTTCTGAGGTTTTCGCGGGTGTTTGTATGTAGGTCTTTGGTTATTTGGGTTTTCTCCCGCATAAAATTGGAAGTGTCTTGGCGACGTTTTGACGAAGTCCCATTCGTCATCTTCAGGCTGGTGTTTTCAGCTTCGTGCTTCGAGGAGCTTCGTGCTCCTAGAAGCATGAAGCCAAAAGCACCAGCCTGAAGATGACGAATGAGTCTTTGTTGAAACGTCGCCAAGACACTTCCAATTTTATGTGGGAGAAAACCCGAATAACCAAAGACCTACATACAAACACCCACGAAAACCTCAGAAAACAAATATTATAACCTACATATTCCTGGACTTCTGATTTCCAGTGCTTGACTATCTATCTGTCCATCCATCCATCCATCCATTTAGGACAGAAATGTCAAACACAAGGCCCGGGGGCCGGATGCGGCCCGCGAAGTGGTTTCATGTGGCCCACGAAACCATCCTGGAAACAGTGAGGGAACAGCCCCCACTGCTTGGCTTGGCCCAGGTCGGCTGGGAGCTAATGTACAATTTTGTGGTGGCCATCTATGCTGAAACTCATCCAGTCTTAGCTCCACACGGCCATCTGGAAACAGCAAGGAACCAGCCCCTGCCGTGTCAGCCCCGCCCTCTGGGTGCATGCTGGGGAGGTGTCACCCTTTGTGAGGAATGAAGAAATGCACCATCGCCTGGAAGTGGCCAGCAAATGGCCCTCACCTATTTCAAATATCCAGCTTGATGGGCTCCGGCGGAGGGGTTTCAGCAGGCAGTGAGGCTGCTCCAGTGGACCATGCCTTGGCACTTGCCCCGATCCCACCCCTTTCTGCCAGAGACCCTCAGATTTGTCCCACTCCTGCCCAGGCCCCCACAGGCACCCTTGAATTGAACGATGTAGAGCTGGCCATGCCCACCCAATAGGACACACCCACTCCATCCACACCACCCAGTAGGCCACACCCACCCTGGCCACACCCACCCAGCCCCCGGAGGGCAACCACAATGCTGATGCAGCCCTCAGTGAAATTGAGTTTGACACCCCTGATCTAGGAGATGACCAGGCTGAGCCTGAGGGAGTGGTCAAACACATCATTGGTCTTCCTACCTACAAGAGATCTAAATCTGGGCCACCTTGAATTCTGCTGACTCTTATCTACCATCAATTTGCTTTGACCATTAGTTGTTCAGATTCTCATGGAGAGCTGTAGCATACAATAAACCAGGGGTCTTCAAACTTGGTCCTTTTATGCCTTGTGGACTTCAACTCCCAGAATTCCTCAGCCAGCCTCCATTTTGTTTGTTAGATTTAAGACAGGGGTCTTCCAACTTGGCCCTTTTATGACTTGTGGACTTCAATTCCCAGAATTCCTCAGCCAGCCTCCATTTTGTTTGTTAGATTTAAGACAGGGGTCTTCCAACTTGGCCCTTTTATGACTTGTGGACTTCAATTCCCAGAATTCCTCACCCAGCCTCCATTTTGTTTGTTAGATTTAAGACGGGTCTTCCAACTTGGCCCTTTTATGACTTGTGGACTTCAATTCCCAGAATTCCTCAGCCAGCCTCCATTTTGTTTGTTAGATTTAAGTCAGGGGTCTTCCAACTTGGCCCTTTTATGACTTGTGGACTTCAATTCCCAGAATTCCTCACCCAGCCTCCATTTTGTTTGTTAGATTTAAGACAGGGGTCTTCCAACTTGGCCCTTTTATGACTTGTGGACTTCAATTCCCAGAATTCCTCACCCAGCCTCCATTTTGTTTGTTAGATTTAAGACAGGGGTCTTCCAACTTGGCCCTTTTATGACTTGTGGATTTCAAGTCCCAGAATTCCTCAGCCAGGCACATTGGCTGAGGAATTCTGGGAGTTCGAGTCCACGAGTCATAAAAGGGCCAAGTCTGAAGACCCCTGCCTGGACTCCTGATTTCTCATTCTTGACTCTCTCTTTGTTTGCCAGAAGAATTCTGGCCTGCATCTGGATCCCTTTTCCCATCTCACAGAACTCCCAGTAATGAGGCTATTGTCTCTAATGCACAATAAAGATAAAATATGATGCCTCAAAGGGATGACAACGACCGCCCTTAAATTGCCTCAACATCAATGAATGAAATCTCTACACATGCAAGTATGCAAAACCATAAACTAAAAATGCAGCCTCCATCAGCTCTCTGGATGCCATTGCATCATTGCCTTGCTCACTTCAGCTGTTTGTTGTGATGATGTTGCACAGCTCCTCGTCTGCTGAGAATTCATTTATCCTTTCTGATGGTAAGTATCATAGAAGCTGGCTTGGAAATGCAAATCTCAACAGAATGCTAATAACATTTTGAGAATTCGATTTATCTACAAGATTTGTGAGGTGTTTTTTTTTTTGTCGGCGCTCATGGCAATGTACGTTGCAATCCATCCTCCATTTTCTTTTCTCCCATGGTTTGCATGGGTAGGTTGGCCTGTGAGATAAGGACTGACTGGCTGAACGTTCCCCATTCAGTTTTCAAGACTAAGATTGATTCAGCAGGATGTGGATCCTACACCCTGCTGGCTCCCCGCTGATCTGATGACAAAATGAATTTGAATGGTTGTGGGAACTGGTTGTGTTTAGATGAGACATGTCAAACACAATGCCTGGGGGGCTGGATGCAGCCCGCAAAGTGGTTTCATGTGGCCCGTGAAGCCATCCTGGAAACAGTGAGGAAACAGCCCCCGCTACCTTGGCCCTGGCCCAGGCCAGCCGGGAGCCAATGTACAATTTTGTGGTGGCCATCTATGCTGAAACGCATTCAAATTCCCCTCCCTCTGGTTGCATGCTGGGGAGGTGTCACCCTTTGTGAGGAATGAAGATATGCACCATCACTTGGAAGTGGCCAGCAAATGGTCCTGGCCTACTTCAACTATCTGGCTTGATGGGCTCTGGCAGAGGGATTTCAGCAGGCAGTGAGGTTCCTCCAGTGGACCATGCCTTGGCACTTGCCCCGGTCCCACCCCCTTCTGCCAGAGACCCTCAGATTTGTCCCACTCCTGCCCAGGCCCCCACAGGCACTCTTGAATCGAATGATGTAGAGCTGGCCATGCCCACCAAATAGGACACATCCACTTCATCCACACCCACCCAGTAGGCCATACCCATCCTGGCCACACCCACCCGGCCCCCCGAGGGCAACCGCAATGCTGATGCAGCCCTCAGTGAAATTGAGTTTGACACCCCTGGTCTAGATTAACGAAGAGAAGAAGGAAGGAAGGAAGGAAGGAAGGAAGGAAGGAAGGAAGGAAGGAAGGAAGGAAGGAAGGAAGGAAGGAAGGAAGGAAGGTGACATGATAGCAGTCTTCCAATATTGGAGGACATCTGTCAAAAAGAAGAGGCGGTCAACTGAAGGCTAAAACATATGAAGAACAGTTGCAGGATTTGGGTATGTCTAGTTAATGAAAAGAAGGACTAGGGGGGACATGATAGCAATCTTCCAATAGTTGACGGGCTGCCACAAAGAAGAGGGGAAAGAAAGAAAGAAAGAAAGAAAGAAAGAAAGAAAGAAAGAAAGAAAGAAAGAAGGGAGGGAGGGAGGAAGGGAAAAATGAATGAAAGAAGGAAAGGAGGGAGGGAGAGAGTGAAAGGATGGATGGAAGGAAGGAAAGAAGGGAGGGAGGGAGGGAGAGAGAGTGAGAGGGGGAAAGGATGGAAGGAAGGAAGGAGGGAGGGAAGGAAGGAAGGATGGAAGGAAGGAAGGAAGGAGAGAGAAAAAGGAAAGAAAGAAAAAAAGGAGGGAAGGAAGGAAGGGAAGAAGGGAGGAATGAAGGAAAGGAGGGAGGAAGGAAGGAGAGAGAAAAAGGAAAGAAAGAAAGAAAGAAAGAAAGAAAGAAAGAGAAAGAAAGAAAGATAGAAAGAAAGAAAGATGGGAGGGAAGACAGGAAGGAAGGAAGGAAGGAAGGAAGGAAGGAAGGAAGGAAGGAAGGAAGGAAGGCAGGGAGGGGAGGGAGGGAGGGAGGGAGGGAGGAAGGAAGGAAGGAAGGAAGGAAGGAAGGAAGGAAGGAAGGAAGGAAGGAAGGAAGGAAGGAAGGAAGGACTATGCATCTTATCAGTGCCCTGACATTGAGCAAAGGAAGGAGCAGTTAACTGTGAAGTGGTGGGACGTCCAATGATGTTCAGAAGAAGCAGTGAAGGAGCCCAGATATTTTGCTCCTGGTCACCTCAGTGGAAAAGCAGTTTTCAGCAAGAGGGACCTTGGAGACATCTCCTCAGCAGCGATGTGTGAAGGAATGTCATAACTTTGTAACTTTGAACTTCTGCCGAGGAGAAAGGCAATTTTGCTGCAAGTGGTAATGCTAATTAGCAACCCAGTGCAATCTATTTGTTTATTGCTCCTTCCTTCAGAAATTCCATTTCAGTCCTACAGAGGAAGGGGGAGCCTTTGTTTATTTATTACTAACTAGCGTGAAACCCCAAATTTATACCATGAAATTAAAAAACGAAACTTGGGAGAAGCTCATCTGATTGTGAAACTCCTATCCGAGGGAGAATGGAAACAAAGCTGGCATGTTCCTGTTTGTTAATTAATAATAAGGCAGTCAAGCATCAAGCATTCTTGTCGAGAGAGCTGAATTCTGGGAGCCCATTTGAAAACTTTCCCAGTCTCTTTTGCTCTCCTGTCGGAGACTTCTGAGGTGGGTCTCTGTCGTGTCCGTGTTTGTTTGTTGAGCCCCGTCTTTAGTCACAGACCGTAAGAATTGGAAGAAATCTGGGAGGGAAGCTAATCCCAGCCCCTAGTAATGTAGGGCTGTTGGACCGTAAGGAAGGCTGAGCGCCGAAGAACTGATGCTAATGAGAAGGAAGGACTTCTTGGAGGAGACCCTGATGTTGGGAAAGATGGAAGGCAAAAGGAGAAGGAGGACAGCAGAGGATGAGATGGTTAGATGGTGGTCATCAATGCAAAGAGCATGAATTTGGGCAAACTCTGGGAGACAGTGGAGGACAGAAGGGCCTGGCTTGCTATGGTCCATGGGGCTGTGAAAAGTTGGAAACAACTTAGCAACTAAACAAGAGCAACACTCATTTGAACTGCTGGGTGGTCTTTGGCTTACCCCTTCAGTTTTACACTGCTCTGTTGTTAGTTGCGAAGTCGTGTCCGACCCATCGCGACCCCATGGACAAGATTCCTCCAGGCCTTCATGTCCTCTACTATGTTCTGGAGTCCATTTAAGCTCACGCCTACTGCTTCAGTGACTCCAGCCAGCCACCTCATTCTCTGTCATCCCCTTCTTCTCTTGCTCTCCATCTTTCCCAGCATTAGGCTCTTCTCCAGTGAGTCCTTCCTTCTCATTAGGTGGCCAAAGTACTTGAGTTTCAACTTCAGGATCTGGCCTTCTAAGGAGCAGTCGGGGTTGATCTCTTCTAGGACTGACCGGTTTGAATGCCTTGCAGTCCAGGGGACTCGCAGAAGTCTTCTCCAGCACCATAGTTCAAAGGCCTCCATTCTTTGGCGCTCAGCCTTTCTTATGGTCCAACTTTCACAGCCATACATTGCAACTGGGAAAACCATGGCCTTGACTATATCCACTTTTGTTGGTAGGATGATGTCTCTGCTTTTTAGTATGCTGTCTAGATTTGCCATAGCTTTCCTCCCCAGGAGCAAGCGTCTTTTACTTTCTTGACTGCAGTCCCCATCTGCGGTAATCTTGGAGCCCAGGAAGATAAAATCTGTCACTACCTCCATTTCTTCCCCATCTATTTGCCAGGAATTGAGAGGGCCGGATGCCATGATCTTGGTTTTCTTAATGTTGAGTTTCAAGCC
The DNA here is from genome assembly GCF_016545835.1 of Crotalus tigris. Classification (NCBI taxonomy): domain Eukaryota; kingdom Metazoa; phylum Chordata; class Lepidosauria; order Squamata; family Viperidae; genus Crotalus; species Crotalus tigris. The sequence continues at coordinate 116,405 of NW_024098047.1, read as the reverse complement.
AACTTTTGCACTCTCCTTCTTCACTGCTCTACATCATATTAAAAAGCAGAAACATCAGCTTGCCCACAAAGCTTCGTACAGTGAAAGTTCTGGTTTTCCCAGTAGTAATATATAGTTGTGAGAGTTGGACCATAAGGAAGGCTGAGCGCTGAAGGACTGATGCTCTTGAATTGTGGTGCTGGAGAAGACTCTTGGCAGTCCCTTGGAATGCAAGGAGATCCAATCAGAAACTCAACCCTGACTGTCCTTTGGAAGGACAGATCCTGAAGCTGAAGCTCAAATGCTTTGGCCACCCAATGAGAACTGAGGACTCCTTGGAAAAGACCTTGATGTTGGGAAAGAGTGAAGGCAAAGGGAAAAGGGGATGGCAGAGGATGAGATGGTTAGATAGAGTCATCGACACAATGAACATGAATTTGGGCAAACTCCGGGAGACATTGGAGGACAGTAGGGCCTGGCATGCTGTGGTCCATGGGGTTATGAAGAGTCAGACACAACTTAGCAACTGAACAGCACGCCAACGCTTTCTTCAAGTGGAAGAGAGAGGAATGTGTAAAGATTTGCAGACGTATTGAACGTGACCTGTTCTATTCAATTTAAGTTACTTACTAGCAATCCTCTAGTAATGTATGGCTTTGAGAGTTGAACCACAAGGAAGGCTGAACACTGAAGAATGGATTTTTTTTTTTTTTAATTGTGGTGCTGAAGAAGACTCTCAATAGTCTTTTGGACTACAAGGAGATCCAATCAGCCAATCCAAAAGGAAATCAGCCCTGACTGTCCTTTGGAAGGACAGATACTGAAGCTCAAATACTTTGGCCACCAAATGAGGAGAGAGGACTCATGGAAAAAGGTCCTGATATTGGGGGGTGGGGGGAAATGAAGGCAAAGGGAAAAAGGATACAGCAGAGGATGGGATGATAAGATGACACTGTTGACACAATGAACATGAATTTGGGAAAACTCAAGGAGACAGTGAGAGATAGGGGGGCCTGGTGTGCTGTGGTCCGTGCGGTCGTGAAGAGTCAGACACAACTTAGTGATTGAACAACAAAATCCCAGTCCCAGGACTGGAGGTGCCACTTTCCTAAATTCTGAATATATCCCTTCAGATGGGAAAAAGCTTTTTGAGTATTTCATAATTTGAGTTGAGAGACTCGAAGGCTGTTCTAAACATTCTATTCTACTAATAGAAGATAATACATAGAGCTCAGAGTTGATTTGAGCAAGTTCTTGGTGCCCTCTGGGCTTGGTGGTTTTCTTGCAGATGTTTCCTTATCTGATTAAGTTATGTCATCAGTGTTGTTTGCAGTTTGATTGTTGGTATCTTGGTAGTTTCTTTATTGCTGGATTGTTGGTTTAGTTAGTATAAATCTGGTTGCTAATCTCTGCTTATCTGAGTGTTGGTTGCTGGCAAGGACATGTTGTGGTCTTTTCGCTCTTTGGTTATCTCTTTGCAATAGCATGTAGACGTTGTTTATTTCTATGTGCCAGTTGATGGCTCATTTGTCTGAGTGCCAGGCTTCCAGGAATTCTCTAGTTTTTCTAGCACTGATGTTGTTACCTAGTTGGGTAATGAAAAATCTACCACAAAACAACCAAGCTCAGAGAGCACCAAGGACTCCACAGTTCTCCTCCTCCTCTTCCTCCCCCCCATAAATCATACTCCCTTCTAGCACGTATGTTGTTACCTAGTTGGGTAATAAAATGTCTGCCCGAAAACAACAAAGCTCAGAGAGCACCAAGGATCCCACAGTTCTCCTCCTCCTCCTCCTCCTCCTCCTCCTCCTCCTCCTCCTCCTCCTCTTCCTCCTCCTCCTCCTCCTCCTCCTCCTCCTCCTCCTCCCCACAAATTACACTCCCTTCTAGCACTGATGTTGTTACCCAGTTGAGTAATGAAATGTCTGCCAGAAATAAACAAGCTCAGAGAGCACCAAGGACTCCACAGTTCTCCTCCTCCACCTCCCCCCCACAAATCACATTCCATTCTAGCACATATGTTGTTACCTAGTTGGGTAATGAAACATCTGCAACAAAACAATCAAGCTCAGAGAGCACCAAGGACTCCACAGTCCTCTTCTTCTTCCTCCTCCTCCTCCTCTTCCTCCTCCTCCTCCTCCCCACAAATCACACTCCCTTGTAGCACTGATTTTGTTACCCAGTTGGGTAATGAAATGTCTGCCAGAAAACAACCAAGCTCAGAGAGCACCAAGTACCCCACAGACGTCCTCCTCCTCCTCCCCCTCCTCCTCCTCCTCCTCCTTCTCCTCCTCCTCTCAAACCTCACTCCCTTCTAGCACTTATGACAGGTCTTAATCAAGCAATGAAATTTCTACAAGAAAACAACCAAGCTCAGAAAGCATCAGGGACCCCACATGCTATTCTTTGAAATTGCATGAACGGTGGCACAAAACAGTCCTGGAAATAAGAATATTTCTATTTTCTCCACCTCTGACTGGCTTCATCACTTTTTTGGGAGATGAAAGAATGAGCTGTGAATCAAGAAATCAGCAAAGGTCAGAGAGATAAGCAAACCACAACTCCTCTTCAGAGCCAGGCGTTGCTGAATTGAAGCGTTTGGCATCTCGGAGAAATCTGGAGTCATAAAGTTATTAAAATGTATTAAAGAGAATTATCTAGTGACTTTGCAAGTTATGATTAGAATATCAAAAAAAAAAAAAAAAAACAGAAGGGGAAATCTGAGGATTGAGAAAGCTAATTTACCCAGCCACTGGAATTTCAAGAAGCATTAGGCATTTTTTATTGCTTTCAGTGTTAAATATACAGTATTTTTTTTCTTCCCCACTTAAGCAAAGGGCTCAGCTCCTTTCATCCAAATTCCCTTGTTAATTTCTGTAGACACATTGCTATGCATTTGCTAATTAGATAGATGTCACTACTTGGGACAATTAAGAAGCCTCTGGGTGCAGGGAGAGATACAGGAAATCCATAGGTCCCCTGATATGGATAACAGTAGAGATACTGACTAGAAAAAAAGGGGAATAAGATGCTGGGGGAAATCTTGTGAACGTGCCCTGGGATAGTTCAATTGTGAGAATGCATATGACGTGGGGAAAAAAAATCAACTAGGTAAGGGGAAATCATAGAATAATAGAAGAATAGAGCTGCGCTGACTTCCATTAAATTGAGAGATCTCTACATGTTTTTCAGTATTCATAATAGAGTTGGAAGGGACTTCAGAGGTCATCTAGTCCAACCCCCTGCTCAGGCAAGAAACCCTGTCCCATTTCAGACAAACGGCTGTCCAGTCTCTTCTTAAAATCTTCCAGTGTTGGAGCATTCACCGCTTCTGGAGGCAGGTTGTTCCACTGGTTAATTGTTCTAACTGTCAGGACGTTTTTCCTTAGTTCTAGATTGCTTCTCTCCTTGATTAGTTTCCATCTGATGCTTCTTGTCCTGCCTTCAGGTGCTTTGGAGAATAGCTTGACTCCCTTTTCTTTGTGGCAGACCCTCAGATATTTGAACACTGCTAACACTTCTTCAGGACTAGGGGAGACATGATAGCAGTCTTCTGTATTCTTTCAGAAAAAAAATATATCTCAATTTACTTCAAGGTAAGAGGAAATTGATAGATGGATTTATCACAAGTTCAGTGAGTTTGTGAACTTAAATAATGGAGCACCCACAACATCTGGAAGATTGCTATCATGTCACCCCTGGTCCTTCTCTTCATTAAACTAGACATACCCAATTCCAGCAACTGTTCTTTATATGTACGTCACCTAGAGTCACTGAGAGTGAGTGGGTGGCCATATAAATCTTCTAAATAAGTAAGTTGGTTTGTTTTGGAAGGACATTTTAAAAAAAAAATGAGGAGCACCATGCTTTATTCCCCCGCATGTAACTAACAAAATGGATGACCAGGAATAGACCTATGAGCTTTACAGTCCTGAGAAGTCTCTTCTGTTCTCCTGTTTGCCAAAAGCTGGATTGATTCACTGGGCAGTCGGTGTTCCTGGCCATTGACTTCCTCTTTCATTTTTCATAAAGCCCATCTAGGAAGAGACACTCAATTGATTAACTTCAACGGGTCACTCAGGAGCCATGCTTTAGCTACTAATCTCTCCCCTTGCATTCAAGCCACATTCCAACTTTAATTAAGACTCTTCAGCTCACCGTCTGCCATTATCGCTCACCCATCTGGCATAATGACCAGGTCCCCAACCCCCCGTTATGCCATGTGGCCGTTCCAGGTTCCAAGTGCCCCATTTATTCTAAATAACAGAATAACAGAGTTGGAAGGCACCTTGGAGGTCTTCTAGTCCAACCTCCTGCTCATGCAGGAAACTCTATACCAGAGGTCCCCAACCTTTTGGGCACCAGGGACCGGATCTGTGGAGAAAGGTTTTTTCCACCAAGAGGAGAGTGCGTGGTTTTGTGTGCTGCCTTCATCCCACGGATGGGGCTTTGGCTGTTTTTGGGGACCGGTTGCTAGCATGCTGTGGCCCAGTACCTATCTCTTTTGTGGACACTTTTGATCAAGTGGGATCCATTCTATGACTGCATTTGTCCACCTGGACCAAATTCTTCTTGCTATGTTTCCAACCCATTTCCATTGCAACAGCCATAGAATTTAGACTTATATATCACTTCACAGTGCTTTACAACCCTCTCTAAGTGGTTTACAAAGTCAGCATCTTGCCCCCAACAAGCTGGGTCCTCATTTTAGCAACCTCGGAAGGATGGATGGCTGAATCAATCTTTAGCCAGTCAGGATCAAGCTCCTGGCAGTGGGCAGAGCTGGCCTGCAATACTGCATTCTAATCACTGTGCCACCAGGGCTATCTATCTATCTATCTATCTGTCTGTCTGTCTGTCTGTCTGTCTGTATGTATGTCTGTATGTCTGTATGTCTGTCTGTCTGTCTTCTGTCTGTCTTCTGTCTGTCCGTCCGTCCATCCATCCATCCATCCATCCATCCATCCATCCATCCATCCATCCATCTATCTATCTATCTATCTATCTATCTATCTATCTATCTACTTACCTATCTACCTACCTACCTACCTACCCACCCACTCACTTTTGCTGCTCACTTGGGAATTTGCCAGGGGGTCTGTCTTTGGAGATGGGACGGACTTGTTCCCAGCTGATTTTCATCAGGTTCCAAGGCCATCGCACCTTGACCATGAACTTTTATCTGCCTAGCACCTCAGCATTCTCAAAACATCTTCTTGGCATCACATTTTCTGCCAGTGGATTGGTCAATGGGGGGGGGGTTGGGATTGGGAAACCAAAAGAATTGCTTTACGCTTTGCATGGGACTTTCAGATCCTGCCTGACTTTACTGCATCCAGTTTCCTCTCAGTGAGAGTTCTTTTGATTCAACTCAATGGATTCAAGAGTCTCGCTTTCCTGACGGGGCCGACTGGAACAGATCTGACACATCATATGATTTATCCTCCAGCTCCCTGATTATCTTTGCTGCTCTTCTCTGTAATCTTTTCTCAGCACCTTTTTTATATATCGTGGTGACCAAAGCTGGGATGAATCCGACATCTTTTGATGCTTTGAAAGGACTCCTCGTTCGTCCTAGATCCTGAGATCACGAAGTTGCTTCTTCAAACCCATGCTCGTTAAAAGCCGAGAAGAGAAGTGATCCTGCATCTTGACCTCAGATAGTGTAGCTTAAAAAAAAAAAAAGGCCCTGGCCATTTTTATTTCAACTTCCAATGAGCAGGTGATTCGGGACTGTGAGGATTTGTGGTTGACACTCAATAGAAGCAGCTCTCAGATTTTTGACAAATCCCATCTTGAACCAAAGAGAGAAACAGATATTGATCCTAAGTGTACCTAATTCATCTCTTCACTTGTAATCCCCAGAGAAAATGCTTTCTATGACCAGAGGGCATTCAATATATATTTTCCATCTTGTAAAATAAACAGCAGTTATTTTTGGTACGTCTCCATGCTTCAGGAGCAACACTGTAAGTAAACAAATCACTAGTTTGGGGTTTTTGGGGTCCCCCTCCCTCTTATTTTCCCCTCTTTTTGATTCTATGGTTACCATTTACTCTCTCTCTCTCTCTCTCTCTCTCTCTCTCTCTCTCTCTGCCTTGAGCTAATTAAATATGTTTATATGGCATGCATAATATGAATTAACTCTTTGAGGGAAGGGAAGCTGTGCAAACCACTGAACCAGAAGCAACCAAGTAGGGTGGATTTATATAATGCCCTAATTTCCCTCTGGCCATCCCACCCCCACCCCCAATAGCCAAAGTTAAAACTAGCCAAGCTTTGCTTGTTGTGTTAATGTGGCTGCCAGCCTGTTAATTGACCTGATTAAACCCACTGTGCAAACCCAGCCAATGTGCATGATAGGATCGGGATGAATCCAGTTACCTTTTTTTTTTCCTGTTTTGGAGGTGTTGATGGCTAGCTTGTTTGTTTGTTTTCAGGGATAAATGAGAGTGTAAACAATATGAGGATTGTTATAGGGTCCTCTGGTCCCAGCTTCTTGAAGCAGTGGAGAGAGTCTAGTTCTTAAAAAGGGGGCACCATATTCTTCAGGGTAGACTGGAAGGACTTATGGATGAGAAATAGCATGGAAAAGACAGATGATAGATAGATAGATAGATAGATAGATAGATAGATAGATAGATAGATAGATAGATAGATAGATAGATAGACAGACAGACAGATGATAGATAGATTATAGATAACTATAAATAGATGATAGGTAGGTAGGTAGGTAAGCAGTAGGTAAGTAGATAGATAGATAGATAGATAGATAGATAGATAGATAGATAGATAGATAGATAGATAGACATACAGACAGACAGACAGACAGAGATGATAGATAGATTATAGATAACTATAGATAGATGATAGGTAGGTAGGTAGGTAGGTAGGTAAGCAGTAGGTAAGTAGATAGATAGATAGACAGACAGATGATAGATAGATTATAGATAATTATAGATAGATTATAGGTAGGTAGGTAGGTAGGCAGGTAGGTAAGTAGGTAAGTAGATAGAGATAGATAGATAGATAGATAGATAGATAGATAGGTAGGTAGGTAGGTAGATAGATAGACAGATAGATAGACAGACAGACAGATGATAGATTATAGATAATTATAGATAGATTATAGGTAGGTAGGTAGGTAGGTAGGTAGGTAGGTAGGCAGGTAGGTAAGTAGGTAAGTAGATAGAGATAGATAGATAGATAGATAGATAGATAGATAGGTAGGTAGGTAGGTAGGTAGGTAGGTAGGTAGGTAGGTAGGTAGGTAGATAGATAGATAGATAGATAGATAGATAGATAGATAGATAGATAGATAGACAGACAGACAGGGAAAGGGAGAGGAAAAGAAAGAGAGACAGACTATGCTAGATGGCTAGATGAAGAAATGCTAGATGGAGAGATGGCTAGAGGGAGGAAGGAAGAGAGAAAGAGAACTAGAGAGGCAGAGAGATGGATAGATGGATAGAAAAGTTAGAGATGAGTGGAAGGAGAGAGAAACAGAGAGGTATAGAGGTAGAGAGATGGATGAATGGATAGAAAGATAGAAATGAATGAAAGGAAGGAGGGAGGGAGAGAAAGATAGATGAGAGATAGAGAGATAGCGAGAGAGACAAACGTAGATGAGAGATAGATAGAGAGAGATAGACATAGATGATAGATAGACAGACATAGATCGATGATAGATAATAAATGATAGGTAGGTAAGTACATGGATGGAAGGGATGGATGGAGACAGAGACAGAGATAGACAAATAGTATTTCCTTGTTCTGGTATTCATTTTTACTTTCACAGCTACCACTTTGTTAAAGCTAATATGCAATCCAGAGTTGGCCTGAGAATTCTAAAATTGACACTTTTGCGATGTGTAGAGTGCCATTTGTGACTCCTTGTTAGCAACAAAGTTCACAACTCATTGCATTCCATCTCTGTTCTAGGAAGGTCAAAAGGACTCATCCCAAAACACACATATTGGAAGAGACTGTGCACGGGGACAATTTCTACGCCAAAATGTCGGAAAAGAGCATGGCCATTTTTTAATCCAGCCTGAAAATAAACCAGAAGGGATGCAAAAATTGGGCTGACGCTGCTGTCCAAATCAAAAGTAGATTGTGCCTTTTTTTTCCTTTTTTTTTTTTTTAGAAATAAGAGCAGGCCAAATTACTGAAAATTATTTCTCTCCAAGGAATCAAAGTAGTGTTTATGCTGAATCAATTATATAGCCGCGTCTTTATCTGTGTCTATAATTATTGATAATATGATAGACCAATATGTCTAATGACAAGCCACAATAGATTGGGAGAGAATTGTCTGGTGGAAAATTCCTACCCTATTTGCAGGGACACCTGTGGTTATTATCTATTGCCTCTGAATACATTAAAGTCACTTCCTGGGTATATATTTTCATGGATGGTTTTGTGATACTAAATGACAAAGGCTTAATAATCAAAAGTCCTGAGTTAGCAAATGTTTTCTAATTTTAATAACTTCTCGTTGTAATTACCAAGGCTTGGAGTGAAATGATTTAATTAGAAAGTAATCAAGAAGTGTCTACTGTTAATTGAAGGAATTATAAAAGATCTACATTTTTAATATATTTCCGGAGTAATAACACTGTAGTTTACCGTAATTATTTTTTCAAGGCATATTGATGAGAAAAAGTTTGAGACCCAAACAAGAGATGCTAAAGCTAGACCATCCTGGATTGTGTTTAGGTAATCCTGGATTTACAGTCACAACCAAGCCCCGATTTTCTGTCATTAAGTGAGTCAGTGTTGCGCCATTTTAACACCTTTCTAGCCAACATTGGTAAGTGGGATTACGGCAGTTGATAAGTCAGTCACCTGGTTGTTAAGTGAATCACCATTGACTTTGCTTGTCAAAAGATCGCAAAAGGGGATCACGTGACCCCAGGACATTGCAATCGTCATAAATATGAGTCAGCTGCCCAGCAATTTTAATTGCGTCACCGTGGGAATGCTGCAGTGGTTGTAAGTGTGAAAAATGGACCTGTTACTTTTTTCAGTGCTGTTGTAACTTTGAACGGTCGCTAAATGGATTGTTGTAAGTCGAGGACTTCCTGTATCATAGAAATCATTTGGTTTTACAAGTACTGGCTGAATTCAGACAACGCTTTTAGCTAGACCAGGGGTAGGCCACCTTGGCTCTTTTATGACTCGTGGACTTCAACTCCCAGAATTCCTGAGTCAGCCATGCTGAGGGGAAAGGGAGAGTTTCCAAGCTGAGCCATGCTGGCTCAGGAATTTTGGGAGTTGAAGTCCACAAGTCATAAAAGAGCCAAGGTTGCCTACCCCTTTAGCTAGACCATCCTGGACTGTATTTTTAGGAAATCACTGGGTCTTGCTGGTGTTGGCTGAGTTGAGACAACCCTTTTAATTAGATTCTTAGGAAGATCTATTGGCCTCCTTTATAGAAGAAGTGAGGTTTTAACTTCAGTATGTTGCTTGTGGTTTAATGTGCAGTACATACCCAACTCTTGGGGTTCAATGTTTTGTGCAAAGCTACAAAATGGGTGAATAGAGTCATCATGTTTAATATGTTGTGCGAAGCCATGTTTTTGATCAGCCTTTGAGAGCAAACAGGGATCTCACACAGAAAAACAGAAAGTTCACTTAAAGTCCGTTGGCCCAGATTCCAAAGCAAATGGAGGACAAAGCTGCAGAAAAACACAAGTTGACATTGACTCAAAACCACAACTGAGCCCAACATTTCTGTTGCTAAGCAAAGACAATTGTTAAGTGACTTTTGCCCCAATTTAGCATCTTTCTTGCCACAGTTCTTAAGTGAAACCCTGAAGTTGTTAAGTTAGTAACACAAGTTGTTAAATGAATCTCACTTCCCCATTGACCTGGCTTGTCAGAAGATCACAAAAGGGGATCTCATGAACCGGGAACAGTGCAACTGTCATAAATATGAATCGGTTGTCAAGTGTCTGGATTTTGATCATGTGACCACAAGGATACTGCAATCGTTGTATGAAAAATGGTCATATGCTCTGGTAATTTCAAACAATAACTAAACAAACCACGATAAGTCAAGGACTGTAGGTTCAGCCTAGATCTCAAGAGGAATTTCCTGAGCATGTAAGCTGTTAGTGGCAAGAAATCTGAAACTCCAGGGACACGATTTTACCAAGAGTATAATACTTTACTGAAACATTACATTGGCACAGAAGAAAGCAAAACCAGCTCTGGCTTTCCCACTCAAAGGATTTCATGTCTAAGGTGGGATTAGAGCTCACCATCTCCTGGTGATCGGCCCAAAGTCACCCAGATGACTTTCATGCCAAAGGCAGAATTAGAACTCACCATCTTCTGGTGATTTGCCCAAAGTCACCCAGCTGGCTTTCTTGCCTAAGGTAGGACTAGAACTCACCGTCTCCTGGTGATCGGTCCAAAGTCACCCAATTGTCTCTCATAACTAAAGTGGGACTAAAACTATCTTTTGGTGACTGGACCAATGTTACCCAGTCACCTTTTGTACCTAAGGTAGGACTAGAACTCACCATCTCCTGGTGATCGGTCCAAAGTCACCCAACTGTCTTTCATGCCTAAGGTTGGACTAGAACTCACATCTCCTGGTTTCTAGCCTGATGCCTTAACCACTGGACTACGGGTAGGCAACCTTGGCTCTTTTATGACTTGTGGACCAACTCCCAGAATTCCTGAGCCAGCCATGTTGGCTCAGAAATTCTGGGAGTTGAAGTCCACGAGTCATAAAAGAGCCAAGGTTGCCTACCTCTGCACAAGACCAAGCTGGCTCTGTTAATATGATATTAATCCTCTGTGCTAAAAAAAACACCTGATTCCCTTTGGAACCATTCAGAGCCTTAGCCAAATTGAGGTCCACCACCCAATCTTCCTGGACAACCCCCTAGGAGAGATATAACAAAAGACTTTAAGGAATTCTGCTTGGATTGTCAGACATTTAATTAAAAAACTGTAAATCTGAAAGACGTGCTGCATGTTTTAATGTGCAAAAGTACAACAGAATAATTGAATTTATTTGCATCTCTGTGCTCTTGCATCTTCTCCTGGATTGCAATTCTTCGTTCCGGATTGTGTGGCTGAGTTTTGTGCATCTAGAACCCACCACAGAGTTCTACATTGGTTTTACTCCTTTCTCACTAGTCACCTTTGGTAGGTAATTAAGTTGGTGGAGGGACAAATGGCCTCTATGCTTGCTTCCATGAGACCTCATCAAAGTCCTGTCCCAGTGCCTAGGACAGCAGTTCTCAACCTGTGGGTCAGGACCCCATTTGGGGTCGAATGACCATTTCACGGGTGTCACCAAACAACGCAGTCCACCATTTTTTCCCCATTTCCTTAGCTGTGCTACTCCCTTTTATTCTATTGGCTTTTGAAAGCCAATAGAATAGACTCTCTTGAATAGAGTCTAATTCTATTGGCTTTTAAAAGCCAATAGGAATTGTTCAGGCTGTCTCTGCCTTGCTGAGCCCGCTAAAACTCCCATTCTGCAAACGGTGCTGCAAGTTGTCTGAAGCGAAGGCAAGCTGTCTGGAAGTTTCCACTCCTCCCTGCTGAGCAACTACCAAAAATGTAAGTAAAAGAGGGCCAGCGGTGGGAGGTGGGAGGCCGGCGGGTACAGGGAGGGTTGCTGGTGCACATGGGGCCCAGCAGGTGCCTTACCTCCCTTGGGCTGGGCTAGCTGGTGACCCAGCTGGTGGTCGGCCTGTGCCATCTCTGCCGCTTGCCAGCTACGCCTCGGCCGGCACAGGAGGCGGCACCACGCATGCGCAGCGCTCCCGGGCAGGGAAAGTCCTCATCTTACAACCGGTTGGGTAGTCCTCGACTTACAACTGGTTGGGGAGTCCTCGACTTACGACTGGTTGGGGGTCGCGGCATTAAAAAGGTTGAGAACCACTCGCCTAGAAGCTATGTAGATGGGAGAGAAGAAGCTTAAACCAAATCCTAGTTAGACAGAGCAACTCTTTGTATATTGGGAGTGTTCCATATCCCTTGGACCTGATGAGGGAGACTCATATCCTCATCCCTGATCAAGTAGACTATTGCAGTTTGATCTACATCTGCCTTCAAAGACCACCTGGAAGCTTCAGTTGGTTCCAAATGCAGTGACCAGTTACTCTTGGGATTGATTGTTGAGCAAACAATAGGATTGGCTTCCCATGCGCTGCTGGGTGCAGTTCAAAATGCTGGCAATAATCTATAAAGCCCTTTACGGCTTGGCACCTGGTTATCTACAGGGCTGTATCTCTCCCTACCAGGAGCACATTGGTCCCACTATTCTATTCACGCCAGGAGAAGCAGCTGGTGGTTCTCTGTTGCTGGCAGATGTGGTAGAACCTCAGAAGTCTTGTTTTTCACTTCCGGAAGGTTCTCCCATTTGTTTGTCTCCCTATTATTTGCCTTCTGCATTTGTAAAATGCAGATATCATAAAAATGATATATAAAAATAAAAAAATTATATGAAAAAAAGAGATGAAGATAGAGCTTTTCTGGAAAGCTTTTGGGTCCTGATGCCTTGTCATTTCTTTGGTTTTGACCTGTCTTAATTTGATTATATTTATTGCATTTTTATACTTCGTTAGCTACAAGAGTCTTGTGATTCGGGTGGCATGCAACTTTAATAAACAAATACATGGGCCACCAAGCAAAATCATTGTTACAAGGAATCTGTCATGGTTCCGACAGATGAAACTCTTCAAAGAACTTTGAGGCATTGTTTACCTTAAAGAATCTTTATTAGAGAAGCATAGCGTCGGCCCTAACATAATCGAAGCTAAAAACAGGAGCCTCCGCCCCTGAGCACATAGTATCAAAGCACAATTCCCTCCTCCAATTAACAGTCATAAATCACATTCTCCAATTAGTTTGAAAGGCAGGCTTTCCCTCCAGTTCTCCAGCCCGCCAATTCTTATCATCTCATTTCAATAACCTTGGTTCACACACTAGGTCCACTATTGTTATTTCTAGCTAAACTCTCATGCACATTCCTCCCCCCAAGCATCATCTAACTCTAACTCTAACTCTAACTGTAAGGGCAAAACATAAGAAGAAAATGGTTGCATCTCCAACTGTTGTCAAAGCAAAAACATCTGATGTTAGCAGCATTGACAGAATCCTTTACTCAGATGAAGGGGGTTTCAGCTGACCATGTAAATAACCCCATTATTTAAGAGGAGGGAAGTGAGGCTTTCAACACATTGCACATTTAATAAACTAAACAGATTCTCTCCTTGCTGTTCTCCCTCTGAGTCTATTTCTCCTTTCTTTTTTATTTGACTACCTGTCCTCATGATCACGGAAAAGAAAGGTGATGGAAACTGGACAACATAAATTTGGGTTTATTTCCTCTAGGAGAAAGAAAGAGGGAGGGAGGGAGAGAGAAAGAAAAAGAGAGAGAGAAGGAGAGAGAAGAAAAGAGAAGGAAGAGGAAAAAAGAGAAAGATAAAGAAAGTAAGAGAGGAAGACAAAGGAGAAAAAGAGAAAGAGAGAGAGAGAGAGAGAAGAGAAAGAAAGAAAGTATGAAACAGGAGAAGGAAAAGAAAAAGACAGAGTAGGAGAGAGAGATAAAAGAAAAAAGGGAGAAAGAAAGAGAAAGAGAAGAGAAAAAAAGAGACAGAAAGAGAAAGAGACAAAAAGAGAGAAAGGGACAAAAAGAAAGAGAGAGAGAAAGAGAAAGGAAGAGAGAAAGAGAGACAATTACCAAGCTTGAATTTATTTATTTTTTTAAATTCACAGGTGATCTTTGTCCACTTTGCCCCAACAGCTAAAGCGCTACTTCCAACTTTCCAAATATCAAGAAGAGTCTGGCTTGGGAGGTTTAACAGATGGAACCCCTCGAATTATAGGATGATAAAATTAGTGTGTTGGAAGGTTTCTGCTAAGCCGCTGAGCTTGCTTGGTGCAGGTTTCAAATTCGAACATCCAAGACAGATGGTTGTCCAGCCCTTACTTGAACAGATCCAGCAAACAGAAGCTCATCACATCTCTAGTTCCACGGTGGATGGGACAGTTACAGTGAGGAGGTTTTACTCCAGCATTCAGTAGTTCTTCCTCTTCATTTTTGTCCAGGAAAATAACACAGAGCAGGGCTGAATCTTCAGGGTGAGATCATTTTAAAATGCTCAGTGCTCGTCTAAAACTTTTCAGATCCTTTTCTCTTTCCTGAGCTTCCAGTCCCGTTTTCAGAACATAGAACACAGAATGACAGAGTTGGAAGGGACCCTGGAGGTCTTCTAGTCCAACCCCCTGCTTGAGCAGGGTCCCAGATTGAAATAGATCCATTTGTGGTACATGAGACTGATCAGCTGGATTTTTGCTGCAAATTTTCCTCTCTCTCTCTCTCTCTCTCTCTCCGTCATCTATCCTCTATCCATCTATCATCTATTATCCATCCATCATCTATCCATCCATCTATCCATTTATCATCTATCTATCTATCTATCTATCTATCTATCTATCTATCTATCCATCCATCCATCCATCCATCCATCCATCCATTTTATCTATCATCTCTACTAAACTAGGGATCATCTATTTTTCTTTTTAATGATCAATGATTCCTTTACTCAGAGTATAGCTACTGTCCAAATAATTAATACATGTGTGTTTTTGTTTTTATTTTATTTTATTATTTTATTTTATATTTATATATTATCTTTGCTGTCAGATGTCTCCTAGTTTGTTCTCAACAATTGGTGAACTAGATATTGTTAAAAAGTGTAACAAAGGTTAACTCTCTCTCTCTCTCTCTTTATCTATCTATCTATCTATCTATCTATCTATCTATCTATCTATCTATCTATCTATCTATCTATCGTAATACTAGACCAACAGTCAAGCAGTAAACACCAGCCCTACCAAGGAATTATTAAGAAGTCTCACATCCATATTGACAGGGCAAACTACTGTTATATATACAGAGAACAAACCCCCCTCCCTTCTACCACTGAGGATGTTCCCTAGTTGGGTCATGAAACGTCTGCAAGAAAACCACCAAGCTCAGAAAGCAGCAAGGGTCCCACAACAAGAAAACTGTAAGCTCTAGTCCTGCCGCAGTCACAAAGACAGCTGGATGATTTTGTTTGCTCCCTCTTGGCCATGGTTAGAAGATGAGGGCAACCCGTTTCCAAATATATTGCCAAGAAAACTTCAAGGACTCGTAACAGCAGTTACAAGTTGCTTGAAGGTACCAAATCTCCCAAACCAAACACAAACCCCATATTAACTTTAGGAGGGGAAGAAAAAAAAAAGTGAAAACCCAACATAGATCTACTGCATAGTTTGTCCTCCATTCATTTCCCTTCCTCCCCCAAGTATTGCATTTGATGTAAAGGGCCTGGGGTAGCGAAACAGGGAGCACATGTATTATAAAACGGTATAGTTGGAAGCTACTAGCATTGTCTCATTCAACCCTCTGTAGGAAATCCAATTAAGCCATTTCAAGAGAAGCTAGAAGATTTTCACTATGGTTAAGGACATTTATCATGGCTTACATTCAAAGATTTCCAATCATCTGTACCACATACAGAGATAATGTCATTTTTAGTGATAGATGCTAAGAATACAGAATGGTGACTCACAATTGGTATTTTCCCCAATCTTTGACAACAGCCATCCGTAGGATGATGGTTTCTAGAACCATGGCATATCTTATAACTTGGGCTGGTTCGGGATGATAGGAGATGGAGTAAAGCCCACATAAAGCCCACATACATCTTTTTTACATTATGGTGACCAAAACTGGATGCAGTATTCCAAGTGTGGCCTTACCAAGGCATTGTAAAGTTAAGTATTAATACCACTCTACAATGCCTTGGTAAGGCCACACTTGGAATACTGCATCCAGTTTTGGTCACCACAATTAAAAAAAGATGTTGAGACTCTAGAAAGAGTACAGAGAAGAGCAACAAAGATGATTAGGGGACTGGAGGCTAAAGCATATAAGGAACAGTTGCTAGAATTGGGTATGTCTAGTTTAACGAAGAGAAGGATGAGGGGGGACATGATAGCAGCCTTCCAATATCTCAGGGGCTGCCATAAAGAGGGAATCAAGCTATTTTCCAAAGCACCTGAAGGCAGGACAAGAAGCAACGGGTGGAAACTAATCAAGGAGAGAAGCAACTTAGAACTAAGGAGAAACTTCCTGACAGGGAGAACAATTAATCAGTGGAACAACCTGCCTCCAGAAGCAGTAAATGCTCCAACCCTGGAAGTTTTTAAGAAGAGACTGGACAGCCATTTGTCCGAAATGGTATAGGGTTTCCTGCCTGAGCAGGGGATTGGACTAGATGACCTCCAAGGTCCCTTCCAACTTTATTACTATTACTAAAGGCTACATCCTGGTCAAGAATGTTCTTAAGGGATTGAAGTAGAGAGCCTTTGATCTCCAATAAGGTGCAGTTCAGTGGTGAGAAATGTATGGTCCGGAGGCAGAAGAAAAAACCAGATGCACAGGTTCAGAATAGGCCAGCGTTTTCTCAGCTTTCGCAAATTTAAGATCCGTAGACTTCAACTCCCAGAATTCCCCAGCACAGTATGCTGGCTGGGGAATTTTGGGAGTTGAAGTCCATGCATTTTAACATCGCCAAGTTTGAGAAAGACTGGAACAGGCAGTACCTGGCTCAATAGTAAGGGAGGGATTTAGGAGTCCTGATATGTCATTGCTTAAATATGAGCCAGCAGTGTGCTGTAACTGCCAAAAAAACCAACTCATTTCTAGGCTGCATCAACAGAGGGATAGCAACAAGATCACCTCTCTATAGATCACAGCCTACTACTTGATAAGATAGAAGAATGTGGGTTAGACAGCATCACCACCAGATGGATCTGTAACTGTCTGACTGGCCGTACTCAGCATGTGGTCCTCAATGGAACCGCGTCTACATGGAGGGAAGTGTGTAGTGGGGTGCCCCAGGGCTCTGTTCTGGGCCCAGGGCTCTTCAACATCTTCATCAGTGATTTGGACGAGGGGATAGATGGAGAAATCATCAAATCTTCAGATGACACCAAGCTGGCAGGAATAGCCAACACTCCAGAAGACAGGCTTAAGATACAGGAGGATCTGAACAGACCTGAACACTGGGCGCTAACTAACAAATTGAAATTCAAGGGTGAAAAAACCAAGGTTTTATATTTAGGCAAGAAAATCCAAATGTATAGGTATAGTATAAGGGGTACCTTGCTCATCATCATCATCATCATCATCATCATTATTATTATTATTATTATTATTATTATTATTATTATTATTATGCATTTAGTCACTCTCCATAATATAGTATCTGAGGGCAGGACAAGAAGCAATGGGTGGAAGCTCCTCAAAGGGAGATCCAACTTGGAAATTAGGAGGAATTTCCCAGTGGTGAGGACAATTTATCAGTGGTACAGCTTATCTCGTGGGGTTGTGGGTGCTCCATCACTGGAGGTTTTAAAAAAAACAAAAACAGAGAGAGAGAGAGAGAGAGAGAGAGAGAGAGAGAGAGAGAGAGAGAGAGAGAGAGATTGGGCAACCATTTGTCCGGAATGGTACAAAGACTCCTAGCTTGGGCAAGGGGTTAGACTAGAAGACCTCCAAGATCCCTTCCAGTCCTATGATTCTATGATCTGTAGATGACCCTTAAGATCATCATAGTTTACTCATCTATCCAGGTGCCTCTTTCACAAGAACACAGAACAATAGAGTTGGAAGTTTCTGGAGATTCTCTATCATCCAGGTGATGGTTGTCCCAAAGATGCTTTTTCAAGAGGCAACTGGACCTCCTTGTTTTTCTTTGAAAACATTTCACTTTTCACCCAAGAAGCTTCTTCAGGTCTGACTGGAGGGTGGGGAAGGGAAGGATTTATACTCCTTGCAGACAGCTGGTCATTTGCCTTCTTTTACAGGGTCATTGAGGCCACTTAGAAGTTTGTCTGTGACCTCGGTGGTGCTTTTTCAAGAGGCAACTGGACTTTGTTTTTCTTTGAAGACATTTCAGTCCTCATTTCAGAAGCTTTTTCAGCTCTGACTGGATGGTAGGGGAATGGAAGGATTTATACTCCTTGCAGACAGCTGGTCATTTGCATTCTTTCAAAGACTGGTTTTCAAAAAAAAAAAAAAAAACAAAACAAGGCAGTCCAGTTGCTTCTTGAAAAAGCATCTTTGGGATAGCTATGACCTGGATGATTGATAATTTCCATAAACATTTAGCGATGCACTTTGGGATGAACATCCTTCAAATGGTGAGGGAGAATGAGCGGATTTCCAGAAAACATTGCAGACTGCAGGAACCATTTGTGCTTCGGTTGGAGATGCAGACCACACAGACTCTTTTCCAACAGTCTGCGCCTGTCTTCAACAGGGAAGGGACACAGGGAAGAAAACATCCTGCAGAAAGCATAGTTCCACAACGCAGTCCTTTCAGAAGGTCCAAGAAGGCTCCACACCCATTTGCACTACTCAGGTGACCCTGAGGACACAGAGACAAACCTCCAAGTGGCCTCAACAACTCTCTAAAAGAAGGCAAATGACCAGCGGTGTGCAAGGAGTATCAATCCTTCCATTTCCCCACCATCCAGTCAGAGCTGAAGAAGCTTCTTGGATGAGAAGTGAAACGTCTTCAAAGAAAAACAGGAAAGTCCAGTGGCCTCCTGCAAAAAAGCAACTTTGGGACAAGAGAGTTGGAAGGGACTTTGGGGGTCTTCTTCCAAGGTCCCTTCCAACAGAACAGCAGGAACTTTTTGGATCTGACCTAAAACTTGCACGTACATTTCTCTTCCTATGTCCGACCACCACCCTGCCTGCTCCCCCCATCCTTTGCCATGCCCTGAAATTATAATAAAATCAGCCCTGCCAAATCCTCCAGTCCAGTGGAGTGGAAACCATTTGTTTGCTGTCTCAATTTATTTATTTTATTTTATTTTATTTTATTTTTTAAGATGCCAGAATAAAAGTGCAGGAATATTCTCCATGGACATAATGGGACATTTAGCAATGCATTCATTTCCTACCCATGCTACTTATTTAGATGCTCAGCGGTTGGCTGCTTTGATGTGGAGTGGTGGAAATTAGAAAGACATTACGTACCATAAAAAAATATATATAAATGAAAGAAAGCACACGGTTCTCTTTTATATCAGGGCAAATTGACTAGTGTCAGATGTGGGATATTTTCTTCTATAAATTATAATAATTGTCAGAGGAAGGTGGTCCCTTGGGTTGAAACGCTACCTGGAAATAATGAAATCGTACAGGTTTGTGTTCTCTTAAAAGAAAGAAAGAAAGAAACACAACCGCCGATGTAAAGGAGTTTCTGGATACATTGAATGTGCCTCCTGCCATTTGCCGTTTCTTATGTTTAAGACTTTTTGATACATCCATCCCTCTGGGTGCTTTAAGAAACAAAACGAAACAAACAAAAAAAAGATGTGTTGGGTCTGTTCACACAACATGCATAACTGAGTCGATGATGGGATAAACACACCATGTAAACACTGCGTCTCAGCAGTGGGGCAGAAAAGAGTTAGTTTTAATCCAAATTAACTCCGGGGTTGTTTGTGGTTAAACTGCCCCCCACAGTCAGCAATCTTAGCAAAACTCGGCTGTCAATCCTTCAAGGCAGGCTAGATTGAGCTACAATTGCTGTGTGAGTCGAAATTACTTTTATAGCAAAGCTTATAGTAACAGAATTCGGCTAGTCCTTCTCTTTACCTTTGTATAAAATAAGAAGGGGCTTGTGTGAAAGGCTTACACACAGGTTCCCGTTGTTTTAGTAACATCACAACCTCCTGTCCTCCTGTGTCCTACATTTGCAGTCATTTCCCTTTCCTCAAAGGAAACAAAAAACAGTTGGAAAGACACTTTTAACTATCCTATCCTTCCTTGGGATCTAGGATAGTTAAAGGTACTGCTTTAATATATATGCTGTTGCTAGTAACACAACTTTTTTTCTTTGCTGAGTTCAGATTCTGACCACTTCTATTGTCTTCTCCTCCTCCTCCTCCTCCTCCTACTCTTCCTCCTCTACTCCTCCTCCTTCTCCTCCTTCTCCTCCTCCTCCTCCTTCTCCTCCTTCTCCTCCTTCTCCTCCTTCTCTTCCTCCTCCTCCCCCTCCCCCTCTCCCTCTCCCTCTACTTCTCCTCCTTCTCCTTCTCCTCCTCCTCCTCTTCCTCTTCCTCTTCCTCTCCTTCTCCTTCTCCTTCTCCTTCTCCTCCTCCTCCTCCTCCTCCTCCTCCTTCTCCTCCTTCCCCTTCCCCTTCCCCTTCCCCTTCCCCTTCTCCTTCTCCTTCTCCTTCTCCTTCTCCTTCTCCTCCTCCTCCTCCTCTCCTTCTCCTCCTTCTCCTCCTCCTCCTCCTCCTCCTCCTCCTTCTTCTACCCCCTCCTCCTTTTCTTCCTCCTGATAAGCACTCACACATGGATGGGTGGGTACATACATCTCTCTGTTCATCTCTGTGGTCAGGAATATCCCGAGTTGGTGAGTTGTTTTTTTTTTTTTCTTCTTTTTTAGGTGAATATTGTAGACTCTCAAAGAAGGGAACCTACTGATTCATTCAGCTTGTTGGTATGCTGAAATAATCTGACCACCCTGGTCAACCCCAGATGCATTTTAATTGTGGGATGAGTGGTAGCACAAAGACTGGCGGCTGGAAGCAGCCCGAGCCATTTAAAATCCCATCTCGCTCTGGGTCATCGCAAGATGCTGAGCCTATTCTGACGACCAAGCCCAACAGCAGGTATCGTCATATAATATATTTATGCATCCCATCAACGGGGCTCAAAACAATTCTGCCTGGCCTTTAAAATGGCACTTGCCATTTAATTATAATCAAACCAACCTCCCCCCCCCCCCGCGAGGAGAAGGTGCATTTCCTCACCTCTCCATTTTTCCAGGGTTGTTTGAAACTGTGCCATAAGTAAGAAAAGGAGAGACTGATTTAGCTGGGATTAGTGTGGGAGAAAGCTAATTGCTCTTTCACCTTATTTTTGCTGTCATTCCTTCAAGGATTAAGCTAAGCCGCCAAGTATGTCTCATCAGGGTAGCGTAAGGATTATATTTAGTCTCTCCGTCTGTCATCCAGACACTTCCAGTAGGGGTTTTCTAAGCTTTGCGATTCATCATGCAAGTCTGTTTCAGTTAAATTTGGTGGTGTTGTTCCAGTTACCCAGAGCAGATGCTGGTGACTCTAATCGAATTAACTATGCTGTTGCCTACCTGGAGAACAGAATGTTCTCAAGGCTTCCTAAACCAGCCATTACTTCCCCTCTGTGCTCCAGAAAGCATCCAGCTTTCTCTTTCTCTCATCTATGAATGATGACGAAGGTTCTGGAGCAGGTATTGCGCCATCAAGAGCACCAACTCCAAAAGCAAACCTCCTCCTCTCTCTCCCTCCCATCCTCCTCCTTCTCCTCCTTTTTTCCCCATCCTTCTTCTCCTTCTCCCATCCTCCTCCTTCCCATCCTCCTCCTTTCCCATTCTTCTTCTCCTTCTTCCATCCTTCTTCTCCTTCTCCCATCCTCCTCCTCTTTACTCTTTTCCTTCACCTCTCCCTCCTCTCCTCCTCCTCTCCCTCTCCTCCTCTTCCTCTCCCTATCTTTTCCCACCCTTCTTCTCCTTCTCCCCTCCTCCTCCTCCTTCTCCTTCTTTTTCTCATCCTTCTTCTCCTTCTTCCATCCTTCTCCCATCCTCTCTCTCTTCCTTCCCATCCACCTCCTTTTTTACTCTTTTCCTTCACCTCTTCCTCCCCTCCTCCTCCTCTCCCTCTCATTTTCTTCCTCTCACTATCTTTTCCCCAACTTTTTTCTCCTTCTCCTTTTCCCCTCCTCCTCCTCCTCCTTTTTCTCACCCTTCTTCTCCTTCTTCCATCCCTCTACTTCTCCCATCCTCCTCCTTCCCATCTTCCCCTTCCTCTTCTCCTCCTCTTTTCCTTCACCTCTCCCACCCCTCCTCCTTCTTCCCCATCCTTCTACTTCTCTCCTTCTTCCATCCTCCTTCTCCTTCTCCTTCATACTTCCTCCTTCTTTTTTCCATCCTTCTCCTCTCCTTCTTCCATCCTCCTTTTCCTTCTCCTTCACCTTCATGCCTCTTCTTCTTCCTCCTCCTCCTCCTCCTTACCTTTCTCCTTAACCTCTCCCTCCCTCCTCTCTCTTCCCCTTCTCCAAAGCAGCCACTAGGTTCTGCTGCTATCACATCTTGAAAAACATTGCCCAAGAATATTCTTGAGTTTGGCATGCACCATATGCTTAAACTAGTACTGTACCTGTCGTGGTTCCAACAGATGAAACTCTTTAAAAGAACTTTGAGGCATTGTTTACCTTAAAGAATCTTTTATTTAAGAAGCAACGTATTGGAACTACATAGTTAAAGCCAAAAACTGAATTCTCCCCCTCCCCCCTCCCCCTCCCCCACACAAAGTAGCAAAGCACAATTCCCTCCTCCAATAAACAGTCATAAATCACATTCCCCAATTAGCTTGAAGCCCCGGCTTTTTCCCCAGCTCTCCAGCTTGCCAAAACTCTATCAACTCTGGGCCCAATGACCTTGGGTTCCCATGACTGAGATATTATTGTTATGACTAACTGGACTCTCATCTACATCCCCCCCCTCTCAGCATGACCTAACTCTAAAAGTGAAAGATGGCTACATTTCCATCTGTTGTCAAAGCAAGAACATCTGATGTTAGCAGCGTTGACAGTGCCACATGTACCCTCATGGGGCATTCTGTCCTTAAAATCAGATCTCTGGGTATTTAAGAAGTGGTCCAATTGTGAGAAGTGCTTTGAGCTGCAACCAAGAACTGCTTCCAAAATATTCCTCTACTTTTGAATCATTCTGATCAAGCTTTTTCAAGGTTGGCATGGCTTGCAATGAAATCTGTACCACCTCTCTAATCTAACTTCTCTGTACCTTGGTGTCGGTCATTCTTTAGCAGTGCATTTTTGAATATGGTAGTCTATATGATTAAAAAAAAAAATTTAACATAGTTTCCCAATGGGAAGCCAAAGGAGTCACTGAATGCTCAGTCACAGGAAGACATAGAAATGGCCCCCATGAACTACCACATCAGCAATTTACAATCCTGAATAGGATTCACAGCTCACATGGTAGCTGCCAGGACTCTTTGTATAAATAGGGCATAATCTGTGGTTTCCATCCCCTAAGGAGATACATGTGGTGGGACCCAGAAGAAGGCCCTTGTCAGGTCCCTGACAGAAGGCTGCCTACCGAAAGGGAGGGGGAACACATGCTGCTGTGGATTGAGGATGTTCCTGTATGGAGCAACTTCATTGGAAGGAAGAGATAGCCATTTGTCTGAAATGGTATAGGGTTTCCTGCCTGAACAGGGGGATGGACTAGAAGACCTCCAAGATTCCTTCCAACTTGGTGAATAGAATAGAATAGAATAGAATAGAATAGAATAGAATAGAATAGAATAGAATAGAATAGAATAAGAATGAAATGGAGTGGAATGGAATAGAATAGAATAGAATAGAATAGAATAGAATAGAATAGAATAGAATAGAATAGAATAGAATAGAATAGAATAAGAATGAAATGGAATGGAATGGAATAGAATAGAATAGAATAGAATAGAATAGAATAGAATAGAATAGAATAGAATAGAATAGAATAGAATAGAATAGAATAGAATAAGAATGAAATGGAGTGGAATGGAATGGAATGGATTATAAAATGAACAAGAATGGAACAGAATGGGGCGGAATGGAACAGAATAGAATAGAATATGGAAGAATAGAATATGGAAGAATAGAATAGAATAGAATAGAATAGAATAGAATAGAATAGAATAGAATAGAATAGAATAGAATAGAATAGAACAAGAATGAAATGGAGTGGAATGGAACAGAATGGGATGGAGTAGAACAGAAGAGAATAGAATAGAATAGAAAATATGGAATGGAACAGAAAAGAATAGAAAATATGGAGGGGAAGGGAAGGGAAGGGAAGAGAAGAGAAGGGAAGGGGAGGGAAGACAAGAGAAGAGAAGAGAAGAATAGAATAGAATAGAATAGAATAGAATAGAATAGAATAGAATAGAATAGAACAGAACAAGAATGAAATGGAATGGAATGGAATCGAATGGATTATGGAATGAACAAGCATGGAACAGAACGGAACGGAATGGAACAGAATAGAATAGAATAGAAAATATGGAATGGAACAGAACAGAATAGAAAATATGAAGGAGAAGGGAAGGGAAGGGAAGGGAAGAGAAGAGAAGAGAAGAGAAGAGAAGAGCTTTATTTGGCCAAGTGTGATTAGACAAACAAGGAATTTGTATCAGGTTCAGAAGCACTCACTGTACTTGTAAAACAAGAGAGAAAATAATAATGCCAAAGTTTATGTACTTCCTTTTACCAAAGAAGGGACTTAGGGATTCAAAATAAGGGCCCTGAGATTAGAAGGCCATCCCAAAGTCAGGGGGCTTAAATCCTATTGACATTCCTAGGAACAGAGACCTCGGCCTGCCTATTTAATTTCCATCGATCTGCGGGGTGTAGGCATACCTAACTTCCTCACAATCATACCTGACAGTGCCAGCTCTAATTATCTATCTCCTTCCCTTCGGCACCAACCCCAAACCTTCATTTCCTTGCCTGCGGAAATATTTTATAGCTTCCTCCTCTCCACCCCACTCCCCTTCCCTCTAATTAAACATTTTGAGCAAGGAGTCATTATGGAAGTGATTTATGGAGCCAGCTCGGATTGCCAATCTTTGCAGGGTGTTTTTTTTTTTTTCTTCCCTGTATTACTTAATTGTTTTAGGAGTGCTTCAGCCATTACTTTCTTCGTTCAGAAAAACAGGAAACAGGAGCGTTCTATTACAGATGTTTGGTTAATTAGCTCAGAGGCTGTCTAATGGGGGCGATTAAAAATGCAAATGAGGAGTGATCAAACAGAGGCAAGTTTTGTCTTGACAGTATATACTAATGTTTCCCCCCCCCAAAAAAAAAGTATGCATGAAGGGAGTCTACAATAACAGAGAGGATTTCATTGTAATAATTGGGGTAGATTTCAGAGTCAAAATGGGTGGGCACTAAAAGAAAAAAAAAAGAAAGGAAACAAATATTATAGATCATAAGAATAAATGAAATCATTTTTTATTTCAATGCACGGGCCGCCCGACTTCAGCAGACATCATGGTAATAATACAAAATAAAACAAGCAGAGCGTGGATTTTTTTGCGATCACTTTAGCCGTGGCTATATGAGAGGTCTGCTTTTTTGTATAGTTGCACAGTGTGTCTTTGTGTGCACTGAGGAACACAGGGTGGACTGCATACACCCCACTCTGAGTGATGTGGTCAGGATGGAGAGAGGGGGTTCAGTTTAAAGTCTCTCCAATTGAAAGTTGGAGCAAGAAGCTTAGGAAGACAAAGACATCTAAAATCTGCATACCCCACCCAAACTCTAAGAGTCATTAGCCCCAACACCAGGGAAGCAGGATATGACCTTTGGGACATAATAGGATTAACTCACAGATGCCAAAGGGACACAGGTCAAAATACATGACAAAGGAAATACAAAGCCTCAGACGGGAACAGGAAATAACCTCCAAACAAGAGGGTATAAAAATCCACTCCCTACCTGTGCTAAGCCTTTTTTTCTCTCTCCTCTTTCCTGCCAGAACCATCTTTCTGTCTGGCTCTCCTCTTCAATAAACTGCAACCTTCTTTCTAAAGCAATCACCATGTTGTTTATCCCTGGCTTGGATTGAACCACGATGAAGACTTTTCTTTCAACAAGACTAAGTCAGGGGTCTTCAAACTGGGCCCTTTTATGACTTGTGGACTTCAACTCCCAGAAATCCTCAGCCAGACAAGCTGGCTGAGGAATTCTGGGAGTTGAAGTCCACAAGTCGTAAAAGGGCCAAGTTTGAAGACCCCTGGACTAAGTTATTTTCAAAGGCTGTCTTCATCTATCTGTAATGTCCTGAACAAGTGAGGAGGCAGAAAGGTCCTTAGCACTTGCTCAACTTGGTGGTTTTCTTGCAGACGTTTTGTTACCACACTAGGTAACCTAATCAATGATGGGGCAAGCAAACCCCACAATTGATCACTTTGATTAAGTAAGGATGTGATCTCTTTTGAATATTCCAAACTGGGTGATCAATAGTGCTGGAGCCCATAGAGAATTGTACTTGCTTTCGAACCATACATTCCCCTTTTGAAAAATCCATGTGAGAACATATGGAGGTTGATATATATATAGTGGAATTAGCCAGTACTGAAATCAAGTCAAATCAAAGGTGATACAGATAGATAGATAGATAGATAGATAGATAGATAGATAGATAGATAGATAGATAGATAGATAGATAGATAGATAGATAGATAGATAGAATTAGAGATAGATAGATGATAGATAGAATTAGAGATAGATAGATAGATAGAGATAGATAGATAGATAGATAGATAGATAGATAGATTAGAGATAGATAGATGATAGATAGAGATTAGATAGATAGATAGATAGATAGATAGAATTAGAGATAGATAGATGATAGATAGAATAGAGATAGATAGATAGATAGATAGATAGATAGATAGATAGATAGATAGATGATAGATAGATAGACTTAAAGATAGATAGATGAGATATAGAATTAGAGATAGATAGATGGATAAATGATAGATAGAATTAGAGATAGATAGATAGATAGATATAGATAGATAGATGATAGATAGAATTAGAGATAGATGATAGATAGAATTAGAGAGAGATAGATAGATAGATAGATAGATAGATAGATAGATAGATAGATAGATAGATAGATAGATAGACTCCATCACTTGCCTGAAATGGGATAGGGTCTCCTGCTTGAACAGGGGTTGGACTAGAGGACCTTCAAGGTCCCTTCCAACTCTGTTATTCAATTCATCATGACAGATATGTATGATTTCTGTGTTCAGCTGGATCTTCTGAATAAATTCAGGGATTACATTGGAATGTGGTCTTTCGACTTCCTGGAAGCAACTCAAAGTAGACTTGTGGAGATTCTGAAAGCAACTTATAGGAAACAGAGCACTGGATTAAATCGATCCTCTGCTTGATCCAGGATGACCTCAATATTCCGCTTATTCTTCTGTAATCCTATGTATCTTTATGTCAATTTGCAGGGTCTCAAAAAACAAACAAACCAAAAACAACGTCCTAGTTTAGAATCTTTGTTCCTCCCACACCTTTCTCCTGCCCTAAATTGTTACCGAGATGGACAAATATTCTCTTCTATTTTGGGGGAAAATTATTGCCTAGCCTTCTTCGGTCTCATTTGCACATTTGCAGGGAAAAAAAAAATCGAAAGTCAGAAGATTATTGTGGAATGCTAGCCTACTATTCTCTCTTTCAGTTCTCTTCTAATTGCTTCTGGCTGGATGGGGAAAATCAACTGTTACAAATGGAGAGAAATTTAACTCAGTTCCAATCACGATACGAAATTGAGTTTTACGTCCAGGAGTGAATCACTGGAGCCTTGCAAAGATATTAAAATGAATCGATACAAGTGGAATAGGTGTGCACGGCCCACCCGACCAGGCTTTATCAAGTTGGGTTACTCAGCCTAGCAAGTTAAGCCTTATTAAAAAAAAAAAAATCCCTCTCCAGCATGTAAAATCAAAACAAGATTTCTCCAAATGAATGCTTTTTAGTCCTGTCTGATTATAGACTCGCCATGAGCAGGTGAGCTGTGTCTACATCTCTCGGGGTTTTTTTTGTATTTTTTTTTCCTTCTCTTTTAAATAATAAACACTTGGTGGCTGCAATGGTCTGGCAATTTGTACAGTAAATTAGGTTTAATTTGCCCTGAATACCACTGAGTTCTCCAACATTTCTGAGCAACGTTAAACATGCCAGGAAAAGAAAAAAAAAAAAAAATGAAGCACAGACAAAATGTTTCTAATAAGGGTTTCATCACATGGTGAAATCTGCTCTCCATTACCCACAAAGTTTGCTTCACCCATGCCAAGGGTATCGCCTTTTTTTCTGCCTCATTAGTGGGGCAATTTTTTCAACCTTATTACTGCAAAAAGACCAAGTATCCAATGTGTGTGTGTGTGTGTGTGTGTGTGTGTGTGTGTGTGTGTGTGTGTGTGTTCGTGTGTAAAAGCACACCTATGGGAGAGAGGAAGAACATTTAATTTCTCTAATCCATATGCCTCCATGTTTTCCATTTTCTTCTTCCTTATTGATTGCCAGAATAGGACATGCTACCCTATGAAGTTTTAATAGAAGAGAATGTTTGCAGCGAAGGGTTGAACTGTGGGGTCTTTGATTCTCTCTCTGAGCTTGCTGGTTTTCTTGCAGATGTTTCATGAACCAACTAGGGAACATCATCAGTGCTGGAAGGGAGTGGGGTTTATGGAGAGGAAGGGGAAGGAGGGGAAGGATGAGGAGGGGAGAAGAGGAGAACATGGGGTCCTTGGTTCTCTCTGAGCTTGCTGGTTTTCTTGCAGATGTTTCATGAACCAACTAGGGAACATCATCAGTGCTGGAAAGGAGTGGGGTTTATGGAGATGAGGAGGAGGAGGAGGAGGAGGGAGGGAGGGGAAGGAGGGGAAGGATGAGGAGGGGAGAAGAGGAGAACATTGGGGTCCTTGGTTCTCTCTGAGCTTGGTTATTTTCTGGCAGATGTTTCATGGACCAACTAGGGAACATCATCAGTGCTGGAAGGGAGTGGTTTTTATGGAGAGGAGGAGGAGGAGGAGGAGGAGAACTTTGGGGTCCTTGGTTCTCTCTGAGCTTGGTTATTTTCTTGCAGATATTTCATTAACCAACTAGGGAACATTATCACTGCTAGTAGGGATGGCAGGGAGGAGGAAGGGGAGGGGAGGGGGAGTGGAAAGGAGTGTGGGTTTCTTCGTACTCTTTGAACTTGGTTGTCTTCTTACAGACATTTTATTACCCAACTAGGTTACGTCATTGGTGCTGGAAGGGAGGGGGATTTCTCTATGACTATATGCAAGTGACTTGGCCTGTCAGTATTTATTTATTTGTGGAACCACCTGTTATTTCAGCCCATCCCACAAGATCTACTATCTTAAAACAATGTCATTTGTGGGGTCCTTGGTTCTCTGATTTTAGTTATTTCCTTACAGACATTTTATTATCCAACTAGGTAACATCATTAGTATTAGAAGGGATTGGGGTCTAATCTCTGTTTATATGCAAGTGGTTTGGCCCATCATCTATCTCTTACTATTTGAGCCCATCCAGCCACAACGACTCCTGTTCTACTATCTTAAACAATATCATTTGTGGATCCTCTCTGAGCTTCGTTATTTTCTTGCACACATTTCATGACCCAACCAGGTAATGCTGTAAGTGCTAGAAGGGAGCAGGGTTTGCTTTCCATTTATTGTTAGAATTCTGTTTATGTATAGCAACACAGAGAAAACAAAGAGTACAGTCACCATGTGCTTTACTGCTCAACCATTTTTTAAAACTGTAACAGGAAACACCAAAAACTCCAACACAGGACATAGTCATCAGTCACAGCCTCAGGGAAGCAGGATATGACCTTTGGGATATAATAGGATTAACCCACCACCATCAGAATAACAGAAAGGCACACTAAGACTCTGGTCAAAGGTCATGCCACAGGAACAACTCTAAACACAAAAGCCCAAGAAGGTATAAAAACCCACCACTCCCAGCAACATGTGGTCAGCTTTCCCAGAGCCACCTTTCTGTCTGGTTCTTCTCTTCAATAAACTACAACCTTCTTTCTAAAACAGTCTCCATTTTGATTATTCCAGGCTTGGACTGGACCCTGATGAAGAGTTTTCTTTCAACGCTACCATTTGCTTCGTGGCCATTTGAAGTTAGAACCCCACTAAAAAAAAGTGATTCATGATCATTTTTCAACCTTAAAAATAGTAGCAGCTTCCGGCCACATGATCTAAATTGGGATGCTTGGCAACTGACTCATATTTATGATGGTCGCAACCTTGAGCAAAGTCAATTGGGAAGCCAGATTCACTTGACAACTGTGTGAGTAACTTTACAACTACAGTGCTTCACTTAACAACCGGGGCAAGAAAAGTCATAAAATGGAGCAAAAGTCACTTAACAACAGAAATTTTGGGCCCCGTTGGGATTCTAAGTCGAAGACTATCCTTAACATATTCCATGCACTAAAGAAATCTCCTCTCGATGACGTTTATCAGACTTCTGTAATAATTGCTCGGACCTGATTCTCACTCCTAGGCATTTTCACACACCTTTGCTCACAAAATGGTTCAGATTCTAAGTTTCCCCCAGGTCCCCTTTTTCTCTCTCCTCCCCTGCCCCCTGTTGCCTCCTTCTCCATGGGGGCATCGCTCTCTCTCACTGTCAGAGCACAGCACCGCTGCGTAAAATGAAGCCTCTTTGCTTTGGCATTATCAGTGCTGGAGCTACGTGGTGGTTTAAAAATAAATTATGCCCCTTGTAGAAAAAAAAAATGTAGACTAGAAAAATAACCAGGCTGTCTCAGGAGACGCCATTCTCCCCACCCAATGAAAGAATGATGCCAGTCTAGGGTAGAAAAGTACCCAATTCACATAGAGTTATTAAGAGATAAAAATTGAAGAGGGCAGAGAGGTAGGAAGACCGCCCCACTCCCCTTAGCCTTCAGCCATTTTTCCTACATGGGGAACATATCTCCTATAATTACAGAAAACCTAATTTTAGGAATCAAAGACACACGTATGATTTTTTTTTTCAGCCTTGAACGATCTGATCCAAAGTGGTCTTTTTCACCCTGGTAGCCCTTTAGGGGTAAAAAAGGGGGGATTTCTTGCAACTCCTAATGTCTAATTACTAACATCATGCAGAACTCTGGGGTAACCTAAATAGTGGCATGCACACCGTGGTTATGTCTCTTTTTCTCCTTCCTCCTCACCTCCAATTTTCCACTCACGCTTGTAATGACAGAGGTGACTCCAGAGACTGTCGAGGCTAGAAAAAATATTTCCCAGGAAGCTTTCCCCCTTTGAATGAAAAATCATGAATACATACCCTTTTAGGAAGGTGGCAAAGGAAAAGGTTCAGGGCAGTTTGAAGGCCTCTTGGGAAAACACAATTAAGATAATTTCAGAAGGAAGTTTTGACTGCGGGTCTTCACTAGTGTTCTCCCATCTCCAAATTGCTTTCATTGGTGGTATTGTCCAGAAAGCTTGGGTCTTTTTCGTGACCCAGCTAGGCAACATAATCAGTGCTAGAAGGGAGTGGGGTTTGTAGAGAAGAGGAGGAGAGGAAGAGGAAGAGGAAGAGGAAGAAGAAGAAGAAGAAAAAGAAGAAGAAGAAGAAGAAGAAGAAGAAGAAGAAGAAGAAGAAGAAGAAGAAGAAGAAGAAGAAGAAGAAGAAGAAGAAGAAGAAGAAGAAGAAGAAGAAGAAGAAGAGGAGGAGAGAGGAGGAGGGAGGAGGAGGAGGAGGAGGGGGGGAGGAGGAGGAGGAGGAGGAGGAGGACTACTGTGGGTTTCTTGGTGCGCTCTGAGTGTGGTTGTTTGCTGGCAGATATTATATGACCCAATTAGGCAACATCATCAGTTCTAGAAGGGAGTGGAGTTTGTGGAGAGGAGGAGGAGGAGGAGAAAGAAGAGGAGAAAGAAGAGGAGGAGAAGGAGGACTACTACTGTGGGTCCTTGGTGCTCTCTAAGCTTGATTTGTGAAGAGGAGGAAGAAGAGGAAGAGGGGGAAGAAGAGAAAGAGGAGGAGGAAGAGGAAGAGGAGGAGGACATTGGTTATTTTCTTGTAGATGTTTTATAACACAAGTAGGGAACACCATCAGTGCCAGAAAGGAATGGGATTTGTAGAGAGGACCAGGAGCAGGAGGAGAAGAAGATTGTGGGGTCCTTGTGGCTCTCTTAACTTGGTTATTTTCTTGCAGATGTTTCATAACCCAACTAGGTAACATCATCAGTGCTAGAAAGAAGTGGGGATGGGAGACAGGAGGAGGAGGAGGAGGAGGAGGAGGAGGAGGAGGAGGAGGAGGAGGAGGAGGAGGAGGAGGAGGAGGAGGAGGAGAGGAGGAGGAGGAAGATTATGGGGTGGCTCTCTGAGCTTGGTTATTTTCTTGCAGACATTTTATGACCCAACTAAGTCACATCATCAGTGCCAGAAGGTTGTGGGTTTGCTCTCATTTTATATACTAGTGGCTTGCTCTGTCAACGTTGGTGGGAGTATTCTTGGTGGTCCCTTAATTGGGCTGTTGTTTATTGTTTAATTGTTTGTCTGAATCGGGAGTTTCTTGACTGGGGCATTCACATACAGGTAGTCCTTGATTTACAAACACAATTGAGTCCAAAATGTCTGTTTCTAAATGAAACAGTGTGCTAAGTGAGTTTTGCCCTATCTTACAAACTTTCTTGCCACAGCTGATCGGTTAATCACAGCAGTTGTTCAGTGACAGTGTTCAGTAACATAGTTGTTAAGTGAATCTGGCTTCCTTATTGACTAGGCTTGTCAGAAGATCACGTGATCCCAGGAGATTGCAACCATCATAAATATGAGTCAGTAGCCAAGCGTTCGAATTTTGATCATGCGGCAACAGTCTTAAGTGTGCAAAAGCAGTCATAAGTCATTTTTTCCCACTGCCTTTGTAACATTGAACGGTCACTAAACAAAATGTTGTAACTCAAGGACTACCTGTACTCCTTTGGAAAGCAAGACTAATCTTTGACTGCAGTTCTCAGATATGACCATCAACCTAGGGAGAGAACATGTCGCACAACTTCAGAAGTCAACTTGATCATCACATGGGTCAATGGGATTCAAGATATTCAATGGGATACTATGCCTCTGAGGAACTCATTCTATCAGTTAATAATAATAATAATAATAATAATAATAATAATAATAATAATAATAATAATAAAGTTGGAGGGGACCTTAGAGGTCATCTAGTCCAACTCCCTGCTCAGACAGGAAACCCTATACCATTTCGGACAAATGGCTCTCCAGTCTCTTCTTAAAAACTTCCAGTGTTGGAGCATTCACTGCTTCTGGAGGCAGGTGGTTCCACTGGTTAATTGTTCTTACTGTCAAGGAATTTCTCCTTAGTTCTAGGTTGCTTCTCTCCTTGATTAGTTTCCATCCGTTGCTTCTTGTCCTGCCTTCAGGCGCTTTGGAAAATAGCTTGATTCCCTCTTCTTTGTGGCAGCCCCTGAGATATTGGAAGACTGCTATCATGTCCTCCCTCGTTCTTCTCTTCGTTAAACTAGACATACCCAATTCCAGCAACCGTTCCTTATATGTTTTAGCCTCCAGTCCCCTAATCATCTTGTTGCTCTTCTCTGTACTCTTTCTAGAGTCTCAACATCTTTTTTACATCGTGGTGACCAAAACTGGATGCAGTATTCCAAGTGTGGCCTTACCAAGGCATTGAAGAGTGGTATTAACACTTCACGTGATCCTGATTCTATCCCTCTGTTGATGCAGCCTAGCACTGGGTTGGCCTTTTTGGCAGCTGCAGCAGACGGCTGGCTCATATTTAGATGATTGTCTACTAGGACTCCGAGGTCCCTCTCACAGTTACTACTATTGAGCAAGGTGCCACCTATGCTATACTTGTGCATTTGGTTTTTCTTGCTTAAATGTAGAATCTTGCTTTTTTCACCATTGAATTTCATTTTGTTAGATAGTGCCCAGTGTTCAAGTCTGTCCAGATCCTCCTGTATCCTCTCTTCTGGAGTGTTGGCTATTCCTGCCAGCTTGGTGTCGTCTGCAAATTTGATGAGTTCCCCATCTATCCCTTCGTCCAAATCATTGATGAAGATGTTGAAGAGCACTGGGCCCAGAACAGAGCCCTGGGGCACCCCACTACACACTTCCCTCCATGTTGATGCAGTTCCATTGAGGACCACTTGCTTAGTACGGCCGGTCAACCAGCTATGGATCCATCTGGTGGTGATTCTGTCTATCCCACATTTTTCTATCTTATCAAGTAGTAGGTTGTGATCTACTTTATCAAATGCCTTACTGAAGTCCAAGTAAATTATATCCACAGCATTCCTCTGGTCCACTAACTTTGTCACTTGGTCAAAGAATGCAATAAGATTTGTCTGGCATGATCTATTTTTGACAAACCCATGTTGGCTTTTAGTAATGACTTTGTTTGCCTCTAGGTTTTCGCTGATTCGTTGTTTGATTATCTTTTCCAGAATCTTCCCAGGTATTGAGGTCTGGCTGATAGGTCTGTAATTTCCTGGGTCAATTTTTTCCCCTTTTTTGAGGATGGGAACTACATCAGCTCTTTTCCAGTCCTCTGGTAGTTCCCCTATGCTCCAGGATCTTTGAAAAATATAGTTCAGTGGTTCCAAGATCACATCT
Organism: Crotalus tigris; assembly: GCF_016545835.1. Lineage (NCBI taxonomy): Eukaryota > Metazoa > Chordata > Lepidosauria > Squamata > Viperidae > Crotalus > Crotalus tigris. The sequence continues at coordinate 82,114 of NW_024098047.1, read as the reverse complement.
GCCAGTTCTTTGAGAACCTTGGGTTGTAATCCATCTGGTCCTGGCAATTTGAACTCATCTAGGCTGGACAGATGCTCGCTTACCATTTTCTTGCCTATCTCAACTTGTGTTTCTATTCTGTTTTTTATGGCACTATTTTTGATAGTTTGGTCTGTTTTTTCCCTTTGTGTAAAGACAGAAGCAAAAAATGAGTTAAATAGTTCTGCTTTCTCCCTGTTGCTTGTCACCTTCTTGCCACTTTCACCCACTAATGGACCAATCATTTCCTTCACATTTTTCTTGTTTTTTACAGGTTGAAAGTAGCTTTTTTGTTATTTTTGACTTTGGTCACAAGCCTTAGTTCATTTTGAGCCTTGGCTTTCCTCACTTCATCTTTGCAGGCTCGGGCTATTTGCTGATATTCTGACTTAGTTATGTGCCCCTCTTTCCACTTTCTATACTTGTCCTTTTTATCTTTTAATTTGTCAGAGAGTTCTTTATGCAGCCATGCTAGTTTCTTTTGAGAGCTATTGTTTTTCCTCTTTGTTGGTATTGTGCTAGACTGTGCTTTTATTATCTCATTTTTTCAAAATTTCCCAAGCTTCTTGAGTTGTTTTCCCCTTGAGGATTCTCATCCATGGAATCCTTCCCAAGCCCTCTCTAAGTTTATTGAAATTAGCTCCCTTGAAGTCCAAGACTCTTGTTTGACTGTGTTCTATTGTTTGTGCTTCCACAATGTTGAATTCTAATATTGCATGATCACTTCCTCCCAGGGTTCTTATGGCTTCAACACCTTCTATCATTTCATCTCTGTTAGTGAGAATTAGATCCTCAATGGCTAATCCTCTAGTTCCCTTCTCTACTTTTTGGGAGACAAAGTTGTCTGCTAGGTTTGCCAGGAACCTGTTTGATCTTCCACTTGGTGCAGAGTTTGTCTCCCAGTTGATGTCAGGGTAGTTAAAGTCCCCCATTACTATTGTGATGTGCTTCCTACATACCTTAGTTAGCTGACTAGCAAAAAGTTCATCTATTTCCTCTGTTTGGTTGGGTGGTCTGTAGTATACACTTATGGCAATGTCATTTTTCCCCCTTTTATATTGACCCAAATGCATTCAAGACAGTTTTTATCATTGTTGTGTCTATTTCTGTAGAGATGTAGTTATTTCTTATATAGAGAACAACACCACCTCCTCTTTTATTTCGTCTGTTTCTTTTAAATAATTTAAATTCCTCTAGTTATGTGTTCCATGTGTGGGTTTCATCCCACCATGTTTCCATAATGGCAACAATATCACATCTGCCCCCATTAACCTGAATTTCTAGTTTATTTATTTATTAAAATTTATAGACCGCCCCACTCCCGAAGGACTCTGGGCGGCTAACAATAGCCTGTTAACTAACAGTTCACCCTGTTTGCTGTTCATACTCTGTGCATTGGTATATAAACATTTGAGTCCTTTGTGACTGGCCCTGTGTTTTCTTTCTACATAACCTGTGTGGTGCCTGAGTTCCCCTATTGTCTTACCACCTATTTGGTTAGTGCACTTTATGTGGCACTCGCTATTAGAGGCTTCATTTTGATTGGTAGCAAGGTTGGTATTCTTGTCCACACACACATCTATGCTACATTCACTGATAGCCCTATAGTTTTTAAATTGCCGGGGACAGGGTTGTTCCGTATCAATTAACTCCCTGTCCCCGCTGTTTAGTTTAAATTTCCCTCCAGAAAATCTTTGAATTTATAGCCGAGTAACTCAGTCCCTTTTTTTGATGGATGCAAACCATCTCTTTTGTACATCTTGTGATTGGACCAGCTACTGACATCGTGACTAATATATCCAAAGCCTTCCCCTTTACACCACTCCTTTAGCCACATATTGAATTGTGCTATGCGCTGGCCTTTTCCGTTTTGCTCCTTATACACTGGTAAAACCTCTGAGAAAGTAAGCCTACAGCCTATTCTGCTAAGTTCCTTCCCCAAGCTCTGGAAATCATTCTGCACAGAAAGTACATCTTTTTGGGACAGATCATTAGTGCCAAGATGTACAATAGCCTCCACATCACAGTCCTTGCTGCCATTCTTGATTATTTTAGAAATACGCTTCTTGTCCCTACTGACAGTAGCACCTGGAAGACACCTTACCTCTTTCGAAGCCTCTGTGTCCTTTCCTAAATTTACATCCCTTATAATTGAATCACCTACCAGAAGGTAGCTTCTTTTTTGGGGTGCCTTTCTGTTCTTGCATGACTGATGTGTAACACCTGATTCACACTTCTCCCTGTCGAAATCTAGTTCTTCATCTCAGACCACAATCCCCTGCTTATTTGAGTTATCTTCATAAATACCTTTACCTGTCTCCTTAATATCCCTATTAAGGTCAGCAAGGGCACTGTAACTGTTGTGCAGGGACATAGTGAAAGCTTTGTGTTTATGGTTAACAGCTGTCACCCTGCCAGATCCCACGGTTGTCCACACTGCCCTTCTCCTGCAGGATCTTTGTGGTAAAGGGGGCTGATAGCACGGAGGCTTAGTAGAGTAGAGGGGCTGAACTGGACACCTAATTTCTGCCTGAAGAGCACGGATTACAGACCCTAGATAAATGATGTCCTTGATTTGTTTACAGATAGGACTGGGAGATATTTTACAGACCATGCTAAGAATAGAATAGAATAGAATAGAATAGAATGGGATGGAATGGAAAAGAAGGAAAAGAAGAGAAGAGAAGAGAAGAGAAGAAAAGAAAAGAGAAGAGAGTAGAAAATATGGAATAGAATAGAATAGAATAGAATAGAATAGAATAGAATAGAATAGAATAGAATAGAATAGAATAGAATAGAATAGAATAGAATAGAATAGAATAGAATAGAATTCTATCCAACACACCTACCTGTTCCTCTTTTCCCCACTGCAACAACCCTGTGTGGTGAGCTGGATTGAGAGAGAATGACTGGCCCAAAGACACCCAGCTGACTTTCATGCCTAAGACAGGACTAGAACTCACTGTCTCCTGGTGATTGGCCCAAAGTCACCCAGTTGGCTTTCATGCCTAAGGAGGGACTAGAACTCACCGTCTCCTGGCGATTGGCCCAAAGTCACCCAGTTGGCTTTCATGCCTAAGGAGGGACTAGAACTCACCATCTCCTGGTGATTGGCCCAAAGTCACCCAGTTGGCTTTCATGCCTAAGGCAGGACTAGACCTCATCGTCTGCTGGTGATTGGCCCAAAGTCACCCAGTTGGCTTTCATGCCTAAGGAGGGACTAGACCTCACCATTTGCTGGTGATTGGCCGAAAGTCACCCAGTTGGCTTTCATGCCTAAGGAGGGACTAGAACTCACCGTCTCCTGGTGATTGGCCCAAAGTCACTCAGTTGGTTTTCATGCCTAAGGTGGGACCTGTTTCTCAGGGAGATTGGCCCAAAGTCATGGCTTTCATGGCTAACGAGGGATTAAAATTCAGGTTCTTCTGTTTCCTAACATGGTGCTTTAACCACTAGACCAGGTCTGTTCAACATGTTCCCACAGATGTTCTGACATCCTTTGGGCAAGAAGTCTTTTAAGGAAGCTGTTTTTTGGTTTGTTTGTTTCATTCAGTTTTCAAAATTTGTTTTGCTCATTCATGGGGAAATCCTACATTTTTGGCTTGTTTACCACTTCTGTGTAAGGGTAATTACTGTTAGACTTCTTTATGTCAATTTTTATGCTACAGAAATATGCTAAAAACACAAGTTGTCTTTAAAATAAATTAGGAATGATTGGATGATGCCGAAAACATTGCCATCTTGAGATGTAAACAACTCTTTAAAAAGTTCTTTGGAATGCCGCTAATGTAATTTGACAATAAAAATAAATAAACCCCGGAACTTATAATGCTGCTGAACATATTCACCCTCCACTCTAGAGATTTGAAATGAATTCCTTTACAGGGAGGGGGAAGGAGGAGAAGGGAGATCAAGAGAAAGAGATCCTTTTAATTTCTAATTTATTACATGATTTATTGATTTATAGCCGATATTTCATTACCCAACTAGATAACGTCATCAGTTTTAGAAGATGTATCTAACTAAGCTTTAATAAAACCATTATAAATGGAAAGAAAGAAAGGAAGGAAGGAAGGAAGGAAGGAAGGAAGGAAGGATGGAAGGAGGGAGGGAGGGAGGAAGGGAGATAGAGGGAGAGAGTGAAGGGATGGATGGATGGATGGAAGGAAGGAAGGGAGGGAGTGAGAGAGAGTGAGAGAGGGGGAAAGGATGGAAGGAAGGAAGGAAGGAAGGAGGGAAGGAGGGAAGGAGGGAAGGAGGGAAGGAAGGAAGGAAAGAAAGAGAGAGAAAAAGGAAAGAAAGAAAGAAAGAAAGAAAGAAAGAAAGAAAGAAAGAAAGGAAGGAGGGGAGGGAGGAAGGGAGGGAGGAATGAGGGAAGGAAGGAAGGAAGGAAGGAAGGAGGGAAGGAAGGAAGGAAAGAGAGAGAAAAAGGAAAGAAAGAAAGAAAGAAAGAAAGGGAGGGAGGGAGGGAGGGAGGAAGGGAGGGAGGAAGGGAGGAATGAGGGAAGGGAGGGAGGAAGGAGACAGAAAAAGGAAAGAAAGAAAGAAAGAGAGAGAGAGAGAAAGAAGGAAGGAAGGAAGGAAGGAAGGAAAGAAAGAAAGAAAGAAAATCAGGGAGGGAGGGAAGAAGAAAATAGAAGGAAGGAAAAAAGGATAGAAGGAAGAAAAAGGATGGAATGAAGAAAGGAAAGAAGTCATTTATTTTGATGATGTCACAGATTAAATAAACAGATAAGCCACCATTAAAGTTATATACTATTATTACTACTGATAGTACTTTGAAAAAAAGAAATCCACCAAATAATTTTCATTTTGTAGACAACCCCACCCCCAAAATAAATAAATAAATAAATAAAATGAAGCATTGGGGAAGACAAAGTTACCTATAATGCAGATTACCCGAAGGCTACAAAAATAAACTGGTTTTAATAGTGATCATCATCACCATTACCATCATTAAAAACAAATCTTTGCATAAATGCATTGAGTGGCATGGTGGCCTAGGGCTGAAGACGCTCGCCTCCCACTCAGAAGGTTGAGAGTTCAATCCTATGTTTCTCTCAGAACGCAAAGAGAAAATATTTACTGTGAACTCTGTGTAGGCATCGGGAAGGACATCCGGGCTGTAAATGCTCAGTTTCATATTCTGGTCCTGACTCTACCCCTAATTAAGGGATTGCTGAGTGGTAAAATGGGAGTTTTTATGTATAAATGTATTGTTTAATTGGAGCTCTGTTGATTTGGTTGCTATCCAGCTCTTCTTTAGATTCCTAAAAGTGCTTTTTCAAGAGGCAACTGGCCTTTGTTTTTTCTTTGAAGGCATTTCGCTTCTCATCCATGAAGCTTCTTCAGCTCTGATTGGGTGGTGGGGAATGGAAGGGTTCATATTCCTTGCAGTCGTCTGGTCATTTGCATTCTTTTAGAGAGTCATTGAGGCCACTTGGAGGTTTATCTGTGTCCTCTGGTCACCAGAGTAGTGCAAATGAGTGTGGAGGCTTCTTGAAACGGTTGAAAGGACTGTGTTGAAATAGGAGGTAGGTGATGTCATGTCCTTCTTTCTCTGTTCAGTTTTGACATAGATCCCTCCAGGTGGCCCCAATGGCTCTCTAAAAGAATGCAAATGACCAGCCCTCTGCAAGGAATCTAAATCCCTCCATTCCCCTTCAGTCAGAGCCGAAGAAGCTTCTTGGATGAGAAGCAAAACGTCTTCAAAAAGCATACCAAGAAAGTCTAGCTGCCTCTTGAAAAAGCAGCTTTGGGACAATCATGATCTGGATGACAGAGCACCTCCATAGACACGCTTCTTCTTCAGACGCATGCATCAATTTTTCTGGGTAAAGGAGGTGATCAAATCAAGCCCAGCTTCCACTTGCCCACATCATCACCATCCCCACCACTGCTTTCCGAGGAGCAGTTCCTCCATGTTTGAGAGCTATTTATTAAATCTATATTTCATGTCTTATCACTCATCGCTTTGTTTGCCACGGGAAATTTATGAGCGCAGGGTCGGCTCCATCGTCAGGATCAAGGCTTGCGAATGGAAAATGCTTTAACAACCCTCTTCCCCGTTACAGAAAAATCACAAATCTTGCCTCTTTGGAACTCTTCTGGTGGAATCTATCCTGCCTTTTGGATCATTTCCTCCAGGCAATTTCCTCTGCCAGTTAGATGATGTGCCAGACAACTAAATGATCAAAGTGTCTCCATTAAATAACAGAAGTATGATCGGTCAAGTAGTTTTGCATTCTCCAGGCAGCTTTCAAACACCCCTGGTGGATAATTGTCACTTAATGTTTTTAAAAGGATGGCCACCTTGAATGACTCTTTCTTAAAAAGTTCAGATTGGCTGTATAGAGGAAGCTGGTGCAAAGGTGTAACTCACTGTGCCATCGAATGTGTAATTGTGTGGCTACAAAATGTAACCCCTGGAGGTTTTTAAGAAGAGATTGGACAGCCCTTTGTCTGGAATGGTATACAGGGTCTCGTGCTTGAGCAGGGGGTTGGACTAGAAGACCTCCAAGCCCCCTTCTAATTCTGTTATTCTGTTATTTTCTATTCTTCCTGTAAAGCAGATGGGCTTTCTAGTGATAGGATGAACCTACTGGCCATCAAGTAGAAGCAATCCTGGACAAAGTGTGGTTATTTATCAATAAAAGAGAATATTTGTAGCTCAGGGTTGACATGAGGGAGTCCTTGGTGCTCTATGAGCTTGGTGGTTTTCTTGCAGGTGTTTTGTTACCTGAACTAGGCAACATCATCAGTGCTAGAAGGGTGGTGGTGGTGCTGGTGGTGGTAGTGGTGGTGGTGGTGGTGATGGAGGAGGAGGAGGAGGAGGAGGAAGAAGAAGAAGAAGAAGAAGAAGAAGAAGAAGAAGAAGAAGAAGAAGAAGAAGAAGAAGAGGAGGAGGAGGAGGAAGAAGAAGAAGAAGAAGAAGAAGAAGAAGAAGAAGAAGAAGAAGAAGAAGAAGAGGAGGAGGAGGAGGAGGAGGAGAGGAGGAGGAGGGGAGAGGAGGAGGAGGAGGTGGGAGGAGGATGAGGAAGAAGAAGAAAAGAATAAAGACGAAGAAACGAGGAAGAGGAGGAGGGAGAATAAGAGAAGAAGAAGAAGAAGAAGAAGAAGAAGAAGACGAAGAAGAGGGAGGAGGAGGAGGAGGGACAAGGAGAGGAGAGGAGGAAGAAGAAGAAGAGAAAGAAGAAGAGAAGAAGAAAGAATAAGAAGAAGAAGAGAGAAGAAGAAGAAGAAGAGGAGATTATTAGTGAGGAGGATGAATAAAATAACTGAACGAGAATAATACAAGAATAATAAAAAGAAGAAGCAGAGAATAAGAAGTATAGAATAATAAGTTCGAATAAGTATTATTGAGTATGTATTTTAGGAGGTGGAGAGGGAATTAGGAGTATGAGATATAAGACCTAATATCTAAGAATATTGACTAATTACTTGCGTTGTAGTCTTCTGTGAAGAATAATAATAATACTAAATACATCAATAATACCTAAGATAATTGAATATGATTATTCTTATTAATAAGAGCTAATCAACGATAATACTAATATATAATCATAATAAGAATCCTTACTACTAATAATAATAATACATAATAATAATCCATTACTACTATTATATTATTAAACTATTATTCTTATATAGAGAAAGACTAAGAATAATCATCAATACAATGAATAATCAACTAATACTAAATACTAATAATCTTGACTAGAAGAAGTAGAAGAAGAAGAAGAAGAAGAAGAAGAAGAAGAAGAAGAAGAAGAAGAAGAAGAAGAAGAAGAAGAGGAGGAGGAGGAGGAGGAGGAGGAGGAGGAGGAGGAGGAGGAGGAGGAGAAGTAGTAATAATTTAAAATCCATTTCTCATTCCGATCTAGCTGAAAATGTTTCAGGAGTTAGGCCCCTAGTTCAGGACTGGAGGTCCTTGGTGCTCTCTTAGCTTGGTGGTTTTCTTGCAGATGTTTTATTATCTGAATTAGGTAACATCATCAGTGCTAGAAGGGTGGTGGTGGTGGTGATGATGGAGAAGGAGGAGGAGGAGGAGGAGGAGGAGGAGGAGGAGGAAAAAGAAGAGGACTGAGGGGGTCCTTGGTGCTCTCTTAGCTTGGTGGTTTTCTTGCAGATGTTTTGTTACCTGAACTAGGTAACATCATCGGTGCTAGAAGGGTGGTGGTGGTGGAGGAGGAGGACGATGACTGAGGAGTCCTTGGTGCTTTCAGAGGTTGATTATTTTTTTGCCGATGTTTCATTACCCAATGCTAGAAGGGACTGGCGGTTTCTCTCATTTCATATACAAGATTAACACTAATCGAGAGAGCAAGCCCAACTCTCTACACTGATGATGTTACCTAGTTTGGGTAATGAAACGTCAACAAGAGCAACAAGAATGATGAGGGGGCTGGCAGCTAAAACATATGAAGAACAGTTGCAGGAATTGGATATGGCTAATCTAGTGAAGAGAAGGACTAAGGGTGACATGGTGGCAGTGTTCCAAGATTTGACGGGCGATCACCAAGAAGAGGGGGTCAGCCTATTCTCCAAAGCGCCTGAAGGCAGGACAAGAAGCAACGGATGGAAATTAATCAAGGAGAGAAGCAACCTGGAACTAAGGAGAAATTTCCTAAAGATGAGAGCAATCAAGCAACCAAACTGCTTGACTCCAGAAGCTGTAGGTCAGGGGTCCTCAAACTTGGCCCTTTTATGACTTGTGGACTTCAACTCCCAGAATTCCTCAGCCAGGAGGAGGAGGAGAAGGAGAGGAAGAGGAAGAAAAGGAGGAGGATTACTGTGGGGTTTTTTGGTGCTCTCTGAGTGTGGCTGTTTGCTTGCAGACATTATATGACCCAACTAGGCAACATCAGTGTGCCTGGCTGAGGAATTTTGGAAGTTGAAGTCCACAAGTCATAAAAGGGCCAAGTTTGAAGATCCCTGCTGTAGGTGCTCCATCCCTCTGGAGGCTTTCAAAAAGAGAACTGGACAACCATTTATCTGAAGTGGTATAGGGTCTCCCGCTCAAGTAGGGGGTTGGACTAGAAGACCTCCAAGGTCCCTTCCAACTCTACTATTCTATGTTCTACATACTCTTCATGTAACAAGAAAAATGATAAAACGAATAAAGGGAGAGGAAGCCTATTACGGATCAAAATTAAATCTCCTTTGAGTCCATTTCCCGATTACTTCACAGACACGGCTGTGCATTTTTCTTGACAACAATAAGAAGGGGTGGGGGGAAGTTGTCCAGGCCTTCTTCCAGGAGAGGGGGAACTGCAGGAAGGTGAACATTTTCATCAAAATGATGAATTGTGCATTTTGATGGTCGTGACACAAGCACTGTCCTTTACATATTGGCAGGAGATATTACAAAAGAGCAACAGGAAGCAGGATTCTACGTAGCAGTGTGGTGTTGTATATTTCGTTATTACTTCTCCTGTCCCATGGACCTCCATAGTCCAGGGTAGGTTTTTTGTATTTTTTTTTTAAACCCTAACTTTAAGTTCTGGGCTTTCCTGTTGATCTGCCACTGGAATATTGGGACTTGACCCTGGTTAGCTTTTAGAATCACCCAAACCTGGTTGCAAATGAACGTAAATCCTTTCCTGAGTTGAGCTGAATTCCTGATGGCTTCCTGGAAAGGACCAAACTGGTTCTTTCAGCAGGGTACAAAGGATGTTGGCTATGCCTTCTTCTGCAATTGTTTTTTTTTTATTATTATTATTTATTTATTTCCCAATCTGACTTCTGGTGATATTCTACCACTTAAATAATTAGTCCTTCTTAGCATTGAAGCCCATTCAAGTTCAGTTACAGGCTGCAAATTTCTGAGTCCTTCCTTCCTTCCTTCCTTCCTTCCTTCCTTCCTTCCTTCCTTCCTTCCTTCCTTCCTTCCTTCCTTCCTTCCTTCCCTTTCTTTTCTCCTTCTGTCCTTCCTTCCCTCCCTCTCTCCCTCTTTCCCTCCCTCCTTCCTTTCACCATTTCCTCTTTTCCTTCCTTCCTTCCTTTCTTCCCTCTTTCCTTCCTTCCATCATTCCTTCCACCTCTCCTTCTCTATCTCTCCCTCCTTTCTCCTTCCTTCCTTCCTTTCCTTCTTCTGTCCTTCCTTTCTTCCCTCCCTCTCTCCCTTTCTCCTTTCTCCCTCCTTTCTCCTCTCCCTCCTTCCTTTCTCCTTCCTTCCTTCCTTCCTTCCTTCCTTCCTTCCTTCCTTTCTTCCTTTCTTCCTTCCTTCCTTCCTTTCCTTCTTCTGTTCTTCCTTCCCTCTCTCCCTCCCTCCTTTCTCCTTCCTTCCTTCCTTCCTTCCTTCCTTCCTTCCTTCCTTCCTTCCTTCCTTCCTTCCTTCCACCTCTCCCTCCTTCTCTCCCTCCCTTTCTCCTTCCCTGTCTCCCTTCCTTCCTTCCTTCCTTCCTTCCTTCCTTCCTTCCTTCCTTCCTTCCTTCCTTCCTTCCTTCCTTCTTTCCTTCTCATTCATATAGCTACCCATCCTACAACAAACTCCAGACAGTTCCCAATCAAACACAGATCAACTATACTGAATGCAAAGGACATATAAGCAAAATAAATTCAATTTTGGCTTTTAGTTTACTTCGCCCTCTACTTTTTGATAAACAGCCATGGCACATCAGTGAGGGTACGGTTGCATTAAAAAAAAAAAATCCCACACATTTAACCATATCCATGAAAGTTCCAGCAGGCACGTTTGGACACCTTTTGAGGCTTGGCTGATACTCACCTTGGCTGTTTTTAAAGTGGATATCATTAGTTTGTGCCTTCAAGTATTGTGCTGACCCAGAAAAGGAATTAACTCATTTCCCAGCTTAACCCTGTGTGTGTGTGTGTGTGTGTGTGTGTGTGTGTGTGTGTTTTGTTGTTTTGCGAGTTTGAGAAGGCCCCACCTGCCATGAGCAGCTGGAAAAGGCTTTGTTGACAATAGTTGTCTTTTGTTCTCTTTCATCCAGATCTGTCCAGCTACACATCAGTGACTGCTCCATCTTCCCGACGCTCTCCTTGATCCCTGGCATTTATAGTGGGAGAAAGTGTGTCTCTGAACAGCCTCCTTTCTAATTAATGTCACAATAGACTCTCCCCCTCCCAACCCCTTTCTCCCCGTCCCCAGTAACTTGGGGCTGGGCTCTGTGGGGCTGTATTTTGCAGGAGAGGTTAGGCTTAGCGCGAAATACCAAGTCCGCTAATAAAGGATGGATGCAACACCCTGTCACTTCCAAAGAGCATCAATGATTTACCTGCCAAACATGACAGGGCCGTTCTCATTCATTACCTCTCCCAAATCTATATGGCAAAGTTAATCTCTTATAGAAATAGCCACGGTAAATAAATAAAGCAAAACAAAAATAAAAAACAACAATCTGCTGTTTACTTGCAACTCAATTGTCCAGGGAAAGGCAGTGATGTCCTGGGATGAGCAATCATTTTGGACTGGAGACTGTGCGTGGAGGCTGAATGGGTGGGAATCAGCCACAGACTCAACAGAATAAGACAGTTGGAAAGGACCTGGGAGGTCTTCCATGCCATCCCCCTGATTGAGCAGGAGAACCTATGCTGTTTCATACAGACCTCTTCTTAAAATTTCCAGTGATGGTGCATCCACAATTTCTGGAGGCAAGCTGTTCCATTGGTTAATTGTTCTCACTGCCAGGAAATTTCTCTGTTCTAGGTTGGTTCTCTCATAGAACATAGTTGGAAGGGACCTTGGAGGCCATCTAGTCCAACCCCCTGACCAAGCAGGAAACCCTATACCATTCCAGACAAATGGCTGTCCTGTCTCTTCTTAAAAGCCTCCAGTAAAGCCTCCAGTGGTCACCACGACGTAACAAAAGATGTTGAGACTCTAGAAAGAGTGCAGAGAAGAGCAACAAAGATGATCAGGGGACTGGAGGCTAAAGATATGAGGAACGGTTGCTGGAATTGGGTATGTCTAGTTTAATGAAGAGAAGGACGAGGGGGGACAGGATAGCAGTCTTCCAATATCTCAGGGGCTGCCCCAAAGAAGAGGGAGTCAAGCTATTCTCCAAAGTGCCTGAAGGCAGGACAAGATGGAAGCTAATCAAGGAGAGAAGCAACCTAGAACTAAGGATATGCTTCTTGACAGTTAGAACAATTAACCAGTGGAACAACCTGCCTCTAGAAGTGGTGAATGCTCCAATACTGGAGGTTTTTAAGAAAAGACTGGATAGCCATTTGTCCAAAATGGTGTAGGTTTTCCTGCCTGAGCAGGGGGTTGGACTCGATGACCTCCAAGGTCCCTTCCAACTACTACTACTACTACTACTTCTTCTTCTTCTTCTTCTTCTTCTTCTTCTTCTTCTTCTTCTTCTTCTTCTTCTTCTTCTTCTTCTTCTTCTTCTTCTTATTATTATTATTATTATTATTATTATTCATCGATCATCGCACAGTCAGCCAGATGTTCAGACTGGATTTGGCATTTTGTCTACCTATCGAGTCCTTACCCAGGACCTGGGATAGGCAGATGTGGATGTTTGATGGTATTACAGATATCGTCGCAGGATGGAAGCAGTTCCTAATAAGGCCGCCTTTTGCAATTGACTAATAGCGAATTTGTCAATGCCAATGGTGTTCAAGTGGTGCTCCAGTTGTTTTGGGATTGCACCCAAGGAGCCTATGACTATTGGTACTACCCTTGCTTGCTTTTGCCACAGTCTTTCTATTTCTATTTGTAGGTCTTTGTATTTTGTTATCTTCTCCAGTTCTTTCTCTTCTATTCTGCTATCTCCAGGCACTGCCACGTCCACTATCCAGACTTTTTTGTCTTTCTTATCGACAATTGTTAAGTCTGGGGTGTTATGTTGCAGGTGCTTGTCTGTTTGAATTCTGAAGTCCCAGAGCAGTTTAATTTTATCATTTTCTATGACTTTCTCTATTTTATGATCCCACCAGTTTTTGCTTACAGGCAAATGATATTTTTTGCAGATCTTCCAATGCACCATTGTTGCTACTTTGTCATGCCGCTGCTTGTAATCAGTCTGTGCAATCTTCTTGCAACAGCTTACCAAGTGGTCCACTGTTTCTTCAGCTTCTTTGCATAGGCGGCACTTACTGTCTGTTGCTGTCTTCTCAATTTTGACTTTGTATGCATTTGTCCTTAAGGCTTGATCTTGTGCAGCCAGAATTAGTTGTTGTTGTTGTTGTTGTTGTTGTTGTTGTTGTTGTTACTATTATTATTATTATTATTATTATTATTATTATTATTATTATTATTATTGTAATGGAACACCCACAACGTCTGAAGACAAACTGTTTCAGTGGTTGATTGTTCTCACCGTTAGGAAGTTTCTCCTTAGTTCTAGGTTGCTTCTGTCCTTGATTAGTTTCCATCCATTGCTTCTTGTCCTGCCTTTAGGTGCTTTGGAGAATAGCTTGACTCCCTCTTCTTTGTGGCAGCCCCTGAGATACTGGAACTCTGCTATCATGTCCCCCCTCGTCCTTCTCTTCATTAAACTAGACATACCCAATTCTAGCAATCGTTCGTTATATGCTTTTGCCTCCAGTCCCCTAATCATCTTTGTTGCTCTTCTCTGCACTCTCTCTAGAGTCTCAATATCTTTTTTTTTTACACTGTGGTGACCTAAACTGGATGCAGTGTTCTATGTATGATCTTACTAAAGCTTGAGAAAGCAGTACTAATGCTTCAGGTGATCTTCCTTCTATCCTTCGGTTAATGCACACTAGGATTGCATTGGCTGATTGTTTGAAAGTGCAGATCATGTTGAACGATGCCCCAGGGAAATAGCAGGGAGAGGAACATTGCACTCTGGGAAGCACCCTAAACCACGTCTGTTGTTGCGTCCGATGGATGAAGTACCAAACTGGAGGCATTACTATTATTTTTAAAAGGGGGTGTAAAACAGCAGCACAACCCTGTCTGATTATATTACACAAGGCATCTTCTCATGAATCAGCAAAAAGTAGCTCCAAAGTGTAGTTAATTATCATATTTACAGTGGTGATGGTCGTAAAAATTGCTATGTTTTGCATTGCTGGGGATGTCTGGGGTTGAAATATATAAACTATGTTGGAGATTAGTAATAGGTAATTATTCTCTACTTACGTATTCAGCTCCATAATTCTAAATTAAGGTAAGTGGGAAAGCTTATAAAATATTCAAGCTTGCTTTATCTTGCCTCCTCCCTCTTATTAGAGGCTGTGCATGAATTTGCATCGAATAAACCGAGCCCATAAATCACGGCAAGAAACTGCAAGAAAGCCCTTTGTAAGTTATAATTTAAGGTTAACCATCGCACATATTTTCCCCCTTGCTGTATTATTAATGACTCCAATTCGTGTCAGACAAGATTCCACATTACGTTTAAGAGAAATGAAATACGTGGGCAGATAAAATTTCAGGTGGCTGGTAAATTTGCTCCCCTAGGTAAAACCTAAGAGAGAGAGAGAGAGAGAGACAAACCATTTCTCAAGATGGACAAGACCGAGCTAAATTAACCATCTAAATTGTGTAAGGCAGTTTTCTATGGTTCTGGACTCAGGGCAGTGGTGGGATTCAGCCAGTTCTCACCAGTTCAGCAGAACCGGTAGCTAATTTTTTGTTGCCCAGGCCCAGAATGGACTTCTGGAAATGGCATCCATACAGAGAACCAGTTGTTCACCTATTTGAATCCCACCACTGACCTGAAGCCAAGACAAGAATCAATGGATGGAAACTGATCAAGGAGAGAAGTAACCTAGAACTAAGGAGAAATTTCAAGAAAGAAAGAAAGAAAGAAAGAAAGAAAGAAAGAAAGAAAGAAAGAAAGAAAGAAAGAAAGAAAGAAAGAAAGAAAGAAAGAAAGAAAGAGTGGTGGGATTCAACCAGTTCGCACCACTTTGGCAGAACTGGTAAGCTAATTTTTTGTTGCCCAGGCCCAGAATGGACTTTTGGAAGCGGCATCCACACAGAGAACCAGTTGTTCACATATTTGAATCCCACCACTGAATAGATAGATAGATAGATAGGTAGATAGATAGATAGATAGATAGATAGATAGATAGATAGATAGATAGATAGACAGACAGACAGACAGACAGACAGACAGACAGACAGACAGACAGACAGACACAGTGGTGGGATTCAGCCAGTTCTCACCAGTTCAGTAGAACCGGTAGCTAATTTTTTGTTACCCAGGCCTAGAATGGATTTCCGGAAGCGGCATCTACACAGAGAACTGATTGTTCGTGTATTTGAATCCCACCACTGAATAGATAGATAGATAGATAGATAGATAGATAGATAGATAGATAGATAGATAGATAGACAGACAGACAGACAGACAGACAGACAGACACAGTGGTGGAATTCAACCAGTTCGCACCACTTTGGCAGAACTGGTAAGCTAATTTTTTGTTGCCCAGGCCCAGAATGGACTTTTGGAAGCAGCATCCACACAAAGAACCAGTTGTTCACATATTTGAATCCCACCACTGAATAGATAGATAGATAGATAGATAGATAGATAGATAGATAGATAGATAGATAGATAGATAGATAGATAGATAGACAGACAGACAGACAGACAGACAGACAGACAGACACAGTGGTGGGATTCAGCCAGTTTTCACCAGTTCAGTAGAACCGGTAGCTAATTTTTTGTTACCCAGGCCTAGAATGGATTTCCAGAAGCGGCATCTACACAGAGAACTGATTGTTCGTGTATTTGAATCCCATCACTGACTCATTCCTGAATCTACTTTTTTTTTTTTTAAAGAGCCTTTGACAACACTAATTGCTAAAACTAACTCTTGTTTGGAATGATATGCCTGCAGTGTGCAGCTATACCCTCCTTATCTCCTTTACAATCCTAACCAAGGAGACAAGCAACCCAGAACTGAGGAGAAATTTCCTGACAATTAGAACAATTAATCAGTGGAAAGATTTTCCCTTCAGAAGTTGTGGGTGCTCCAACACTGGAGGTTTTTAACAGGAGAAGGCTGGAGGCTAAAACATATGAAGAACAGTCTGTGGCTCTTTTATTCCTTCTCTTTTACTTTATTTTTTTTTAATTTTTTTAAAGTTGTTCCAAAGTTTTAAAAAGTTAAAAATAATAAAACAACCAATTGCTAGACAGTTGAACCCCTGAAAAATCTAACGGGTTGACCTCAGCCTCAGGTGAAGGTGACCTAATGGCAGATAGAACAAGAAACAAGATTTCAAGGCTGTTTAAAGGACAAGGCGGAGATTTTGATAGCGTTATCTTTGTATTTTAGCAGCTACACACATATCCCAAATCACTGTAAAATGATTACGGGCAGTTTATTCTGCTTTTAGCCAATACCGGGATCAATTCACTAATTAAAGCCTATATAATAGTACAGTAAACAGTACCTAGCTTTGCAGATTCAGTGGAGAGAGCATTCCAGCAAATTTTAAAGATGTACTAAGGACTACATTAGTGAATATGCTTTGTTTAATCCGGTGTTATCTGATGGCAGGAACTTAAGATATCACCCTCTCTTATTATTTTCTTTTTTTAAAAAAAAATCATGGCTATCCTACTGTATATTTATAGTTATAAACTCTGACTGTTGCAATTTGCTGCATTCCCAGAACATGTTGGAGCAGCTTACAGAACTGCTGCATTTTGTAGACTAAACCACAGACAGAGTTCACACGATACCTTAAGTCTCTTGCTCAAAAAACATCTGAACTAATCAATACTGATCAGGTCAATATATCAGAATGTTGCAGGTATCTTGATTCAACCCATTTCAGCATGTAAGGTGAGCAACCTGGGGACAATTTGACATCTGGACTACCGCAGTGAAACTCTACATTAGGGATGTCAAACTTGATTTCATTGAGGTCCGCATCAGCATTGTGGTTGCCCTCAGGGGGGCAGGGTGTGTGTGGCCAGCGTGAGTGCAGCTTACTAGGTGGGCATGGATGGAGTGGGTGTGGCCTACTGGGTGGGTGTGGCCAGCTCTACATCATTCACATCAAGGGTGCCTGTGGGGGCTGGGCAGGAGTGGGAAAGATCTGAGGGTCTCTGGCAGAAGGGGGTGGGACCAGGGCAAGTGCCAAGCCTCACTGTTCCTCTCAGGCCATGCGGGGGGGGGGGTTGGATGGTGGTGTGGAGCCCTGGGCAGCAGAGGTCAAATGCCCAGCCTGGCCCTCAAGCACCTGTGGCACCAAGCCGTTTCCAGACGGCCTTGTGGAGCTAAGACTGAATGTATTTCAGCATAGATGGCCACCACAAAATTGTACATTGGTTCCCAGCCGGCCTGGGCCAGGGCCAAGGCAGCGGGGGCTGTTCCCTCACTGTTTCCAGGATGGCTTCGCGGGCCACCTGAAACCACTTCTCGGGCTGCATCCGGCCCCCGGGCCTTGTCTTTGACATGTCTGCTCTACATGGAGCTGCCCTTGAAAAGTGTTTGGAAGCTTCCATTGGTTCATAGTGCGGCAGCCCACATGGTGCAAGTTTAGATGTCCATAAGTGTCCCCTCTCTTGCAGAGCTTGCCAATTTACTTCTGGGTCCAATGCAGGTTGCTACTGGTCACCTTCAAAGCCCTACATGGCCTGGGGCCCGGTTAACTGAAGGAACATCTTTTTCAAGTGATATCTATGGGACATACCAGAGCAGAGAGGCAAGGGATGTTATGGGTCCTCTCTCTTAAGGAGGTCTATTCGGTGGGACTAAGAAGCAGGACCTTCTTCGTGGTGGCTCTCTCTCTGTTATTTGAAAGACCATCATTTCCCAGTTACATCCAAAGCAGAGAGACAGGAGATGTGGTAGCTTTCTCCATCTTATTTGAAGGACCATCATTCTCCAGTTACATCCACCTGACACGCCAGAGCAGAGAGGCAGGGGATGTTATTGGTCCTCTTACTTAAGGAGGTCTATTCAGTGGGACCAAGAAGCAGGATCTTCTTTGTGGTGGCTCTCTACCTCTTATTTGAAGGACCATCACTTCCCAGTTGCATCTACCCAACACACCAGAGCAGAGAGGCAGGAGATGTTATGAGTCCCCTCATTTAAGGAGGTCTATTCGGTGGGACCAAGAAGAAGGACTTTTTACTTGGTGGCTCTCTCCCTCTTATTTCAAAGACTATCATTTCCTAGTTATATCCACCCAACACACCAGAGCAGAGAGGCAGGAGATGTTGTGGGTTTCCTCCCTTAAGGAGTTCTACCTGGTGGGACCAAAAAGAACTTTATCCATAGTGGTTCTCTCCCTGTTATTTGAAGGGCCATCATTTCCTAGTTACATCCACCCAACACACCAGAGAGGCAGCAGATGTTATGCGTCCCCTCTCTTAAGGAGGTCTATCCTGGTGGGATGAGAAGAAGGATCTTCTTTATGGTGGCTCCCTCCCTGTAGAACATCAATTCTATGGAACAAGATTAGCCTCCCTTGACACTCTTTTGAATGACCCTACGGTTTGTCCAATGGACCTCGAATTCCAGGGTGATACATACCCCAGGCAGCAGATGTTATGCGTCCCCTCTCTTAAGGAGGTCTATCTGGTGGGACGAGAAGAAGGGTCTTCTTTGTGGTGGCTCCCTCCCTGTAGAACATCAATCCTATGGAACAAGATTAGCCTTACCTTGACACTCTTTTGAATGACCCCACAGTTTGTCCAATGGACCTGCGAATTCCAGGGTGATACAGACTCCATCAAGGGGTTGATTTGATTGTTGTCATCAGGAGGGTGGAGGGATTTTGGCTTTGGTGTTAGGATTTTATTTTTGTAAACCACACAGAGTGACTATAAGTCTTCTGCTTTATTTCTTTGTTGGACTTAAAGTTCATCTTTCCTTCAAATGCTCCAAGGAGTTCTCCTTTTGGTGTATCACCCAGACAATAACAGCCTTTTCAGGTAGGCTGTTGAGATCAAACTTCCTCCTGGGACACCTTCTATCTTTGATCACATTTGACCTTGAGCAAATCAGTACAAACCCTACAATCTTGGCTGAATGTAAGTCTAACAGAGTTAGAAGGGACCTTGGAGGTCTTCTAGTCCAAACACATGCTCAAGCAGCAGACTTTATACCACTTCAAACAATTTTTTTGTCCAGTCTCTTTTTAAAAACCTCCAGTGACGGAGCACCCACAACTTCAGGAGGCAGATGGTTCCACTGATTCATTGTTGTAACTGTCAGGAAAAATTAAGCAAGAGGCAGGTTCCAAAATTAGCAATTAGAAAGTTGAAAGCTCATGCAAGGCCTTTTTCTGAAGTCCCTGATGCCTCCTAAAATAAGGATCATCTCAAATTGAAGAGATGATGATTTTGGGGTTTTCTTCAAGGAAAATATCTGATCCAATCTAGCTTCAAAAGCTGGGAGACATTACTTTCCAGCCAAAAGGCAGAATACTGTGTCAAGATAAATTAAAATTTAAAAAGAAGATAATGCGTTTGCAGGCTAAGTTGATGGGACCGGGTCTGGCCCAGATTGGGTCTGCACATTAGAGAGACGAACAGACATCACATCACATGGTCCTGACCACCATCTTGACTTTTTTGCCCTATTTCTATATCCCTGTCTTGAAGAATATCACATCATGATCCGTATAGAGTTATTCAGATTAAAGAATGTGCTGCTGTGGATTATGGGTGCAGAAAAAAAATCATAATAATATGGATACTCCTCCTCTTCCTCCTTCTCTTCCTCTCATGCTTTTTCTCCCCTCCTCCTTTCTCCTTCTCCTTCCTCCTCCTCCTTCTCTTCCTTCTCCTGTACCTCTCATGCTCCTTCTCCTCTCCCCCTTTCTCCTTCTCCTCCTCCTTCCCCTTCTCTTTCATCTTTTCCTCCCAATTCTCCTTTTTCTCCTCCTTCTTGTTCTCTTCCTTCTCTTGTTCCTCTCATGCTCCTTCTCCTCTCCCCCATTCTCCTTCTCCTCCCCCCTCCTCCTCCTCTTTCATCTTTTCCTCCCAATTCTCCTTCTCTTCCTCCTTGTTCTCTTCCTTCTCATGTACCTCTCATGCTCCTTCTCCTCTCCCCCATTCTCCTTCTTTTCTCCTTCCCTTCTCTTTCATCTTTTCTTCCCAATTCTCTCTTCCTCCTCTTCCTTCTCCTGTACCTCTCATGCTTCTTCTTCTCACCCCCTTTCTCCTATTTTTCCTTCCCCCCCCCTCCTCCTCCTACTCCTCCAACTAGACCTGAGATTTCTGGCACTGTCTCTTAATACTGCAAGGCTCTACCAGCCTGGGGGGAAAAGAAAATGTTGATTTTTTCCCTCTCCCGTTCGGAAGACTGAAAACAAGGAGAGAAAGCTTCCCTTAAAAATAATTAAAAAAAAAATACAGCACTCACATGGAGAAATTATGTTTCCCCCCTCCAAAAAAAACCCCTTTATTGGTGCTGGAAGAAGGGCATCCATCCTTTCCACTTCCCTCCCTAAGTGAAAGGGAGCGTTAAAAACCAGATCTGGGAGGACAGGAGCCCAGGAAAACCTTGGAGGGCCCAAAGCATGATGGGAAAAAAAAGGTCTAACAATAACCAAGAAAGAAGTTGGTTAAAAGCCAAATGAGCTGAACTATTTAAGAGCCTTTTTTTCCCCCTCTCTTCCTCCAGGGAGCTTCAGTAACAGGAGCAAAATCAGGCTTTGCAAGGCCTTTAGGCCACTTAGGAGGTTTTCTATCGATTGGAAACCTTTTGTTGTCTAGCAAAAGGTAAAAGAATCTCGGGGTAAATTGGAATTGACAAAATCCACACAGTCCCGGACACAGAAGGTCTCCCGAGCTGGCTCTAACCACAGGCCAGAGAGTGGCGGCGAAACCATTGATTTGGCTGCAAGGAAAACAAATCTGGGCGGGAAGATGGCGTTACACACAAGGGATGCCGTGCCCTCAGGGTTGATGTCCTTGGAGTGTGGTGGGAGGGGTGAGAGGAGGCCGAAAAGACCTCCCCTCCGGTGGCCCCCTCGCCTGTGGGGCAAAAATGCAGGCAGTCCTTGACATACGACCAACGGAAACAGAGTTTCCATCATTAAGTGAGGCAGATATCCGACGTAAGTCTTCATCCTGGTTCATCCAAGCCGGGGATAAATAAACATGGTGACTGCTTTGGGAAGAAGGTTACAGTTTATTGAAGGAGCAGAAAGATGGTCCTTGCAAGAAAGAGCAGAGGAGAGGAAAGAGGAGTTGAGCACATGGGCAGTAGGTTTTTATACCCCCTCTAGCCTTGCTTGGAATAGTTTCCTGTTCCTGTGTCATGAACCTTGAGGTTGTTTCTGAGTGTTTTTCTAGGCCTTGATATCTATGGTTTCATCCAATAATAATAATAGTAGTAGTAATAATAATAATAATAATAATAATAATAATAATAATAATAATAATAATAATAATAGGAGGAGGAGGAGGAGGAAGAGGAGGAGGAGGAGGAGGAGGAGGAGGAGGAGGAAAGTTGGAAGGGACCTTGGAGGTCATCCAGTCCAACCCCCTGCTCAGGCAGGAAACCCTACACCATTTCGGACAAATGGCTGTCCAGTCTCTTCTTAAAAACTTCCAGTGTTGGAGCATTCATTGCTTCTGGAGGCAGGTTGTTCCACTGGTTAATTGTTCTCACTGTCAGGAAGTTTCTCCTTAGTTCAAGGTTGCTTCTCTCCTTGATTTAGTTTCCATCCGTTGCTTCTTGTCCTGCCTTCAGGGGCTTTGGATAATAGCTTGACTCCCTCTTCTTTGGGGCAGCCCCTGAGATATTGGATACTGCTATCATGTCCCCCTCGTCCTTCTCTCGTTAAACTAGACATACCCAATTCTAGCAACCATTCCTTATATGTTTTAGCCTCCAGTCCCCTAATCATGTTTGTTGCTCTTCTCTGTACTCTTTCTAGAGTATCAACATCTTTTTTACATCATGGTGACCAAAACTGGATGCAGTATTCCAAGTGTGGCCTTACCAAGGCATTGTAGAGTGGTATTAATACTTCACGTGATCTTGATTCTATCCCTCTGTTAATGCAGCCTAGCACTGTGTTGGCCTTTTTGGCAGCTGCAGCACACTGCTGGTTCCTATTTAGGTGATTGTCCACTAGGACTCCGAGGTCCCTCTCACAGTTACTACTATTGAGCATGGTGCCACCGATGCTGTACTTGTGCATTTGGTTTTTCTTGCCTAAAAGCTTCACCTGCTTCCCAGGTGATGGGGCTAATGACTCCTAGAGTTTGGGTGGGGCATTCAGATTTTCTCTTCGTCTTCTTGATTGCTCTGGCTTCAACGTTCTGATGGTTTTACATCTGCACTTGTATGGGGCTAGCTCTTGCTTGGGGCAGAGAGATAGATTTGGGGCCAGGTTTGGTTTTAAAAAGCCCTTTTGAGGAAAAATATATTTTTCTGCCCTCTTAATAGTTCCTTCTCTGGGCTAACTTCCCTCACAGGTGTTCGTGGAACCGCCTTCATTTGGAGGATGAGAGTTCACAACCGGGAGAAGAGACTACCGCAAAGACGTTGCTGTGAGCGGCAAGATTATTTAGGGGAAATCACAGCTAGTCCTCAATTTACAACCCATGTGGGGAACAGAGTTTCTGTCACTAAGCGAGGCGGTTCTTCGGGGAATCAACTTAATTTTTAGGATGAAAGTTCATGAATTTAAGAACTTAGGAGCTTTTTTTTTTCCTCAAGGTTATTGTCGTTGAAATGGGGCAGGACAGCGGAGAGGAGGCCTAAAAGACCTTCTCTTGAGTGGCCCCATTGCTTATGGGAAAAAAAATAGAGGCAGTCCTCGATTTATGACCAGCTTGGGGAATAGAATTTCCGTCGCTAAGTGAGGCGGTTGATCGGAGAATCATCTTAATTTTTACGATGAAAGTTCATGAATTTGGGAACTTGCGAGCTTTTCGGGCCTGGCTGATGTCATCGATAGGGGGTGGGGAGAAGGATTTCCGTTGCTAAACGAGGCGGTTGTTAAGAGAATCATTCTATTTTTACAATTACAATGAGTTTTGTATGGATATTTTGTTTGTTTGTTTCATATTACTTTTAATTTTTGGCTAACGAAGGCGGAAGAAGGCAGGAAACCTCTGCTCCAGATCCAAAACAAAATGATCTTACAGGTAATTACAATCAACTTACCATCACTCGTTTAGTGACCATTCTAAGTTACAACATCACTGGAAAGAAAAAGTACCTTATAACTATTTTTCACACTTATGACCATTGCAACCTCCCCAATGGTCATGTGATCAAATTTCCTTCCTTCCTTCCTTCCTTCCTTCCTTCCTTCCTTCCTTCCTTCCTTCCTTCCTTCCTTCCTTCCTTTCTTTTTTCTTTCTTTCTTTCTCTCTCTCTCTCTCTTTCTCTCTTTCTTTCTCTCTTGCTTTCTTTCTTTCACTCTTTCTTTCTTTTCCTTTCTCTTCCTCCCTCCCTCCCTCCCTCCCTCCCTCCGTCCCTCCTTTCTTTTCTTTCTTTCTTTCTTTCTTTTCTTTCTTTCCCTTTCCCTTCCTTTGTCCCTCCCTCCCACCCTCTTTCTTTCTTTCTTTCTTTCTTTCTTTCTTTCCTTCCTTCCTTCCATCCTTCCTTCCTTCCTTCCTTCCTTCTTTCCTCTCTCTTTCTCTTTTACTTACTTTCTTTCTTTCTTTCTTTCTTTCTTTCTTTCTTTCTTTCTTTCTTTCTTTCTTTCCTTTCCCTTCCTTCCTCCCTCCCTCCCTTCCTCTTTCTTTCTTTCTTTCTTTCTTTCTTTCTTTCTTTCTTTCTTTCTTTCTTTCTTTCTTTTCTTCCTTCCCCATCTCATCTATCTATCTATCTATCTATCTATCTATCTATCTATCTATCTATCTATCTATCTATCTATCTATTACACATAACTCAAGGTGGTGAACATACCTACTAATTCTTCCTCCTCCTATTTTCTCCATAGTAACAACTCTATGAAATGAGCAGGGCTAAGAGAGAGAGAGAGAGAGTGGCTGGCCCAAAGTCACCCAGCAAAGAGAAGAGTAGGAACTCCTGGTTCCTAGGCTTATGCCTTAACCACTAGTCCAAAGTGACTTTAAAAAAAAAAAGAAAAAACACAATCATCCCATCTTCATTAAAACAAACCCATTTTCTAGGCTGATCCAGTGTCAAGTACTTAGTGTCAAATTCAGCCTCAGAGATCTATCTGAGGGGTTCACCTCCTTCCTCCACCCCCAACCTCATCCTCACCATTATCCAAAATTTACCTACCAGATACGTATAGGAATTCAACAGTAACATCTCCCTTTTCTTCTCATCTGTCATAGCTGGTGTTGTACAAGCGATTTGATGTGAATTCAGCCTGGAGGAGAAACAGAAGGAAGGTGGGGCACATTCAGGAACTTCCACTTTGTCACTGTATAATGTCTCCTGATCAACTACCTAAAATAATTCTGACATGTCACAGACATGTTCCATAAGAGCAAATGAAATCAACTGGATGTCAGAATAAGGTTTCCTGATTAATCCCCAGGTGCACCTTATCAGTCAAGGATCACCTAATGAATGGCATGATCTCAGTGCATAATAAATAAATATAAATGGATTGTCAAGTCAGGAACCAGGATAGAATTAGCTCCGATAGCCATGTAGAGAATAAGAGAGTTGGAAGGGACCTTGGAGGTCTTCTAGTCCAACCCCTATGCTGAAGCAAGCCCCCTTCCCTGCCCCCTCACCAGCAGTTCACCTTCCAAGGACCCTGACTTGTAGTAACCTCCCCATCACAAGACCCATCATAAAACTCCCACTGATGACTCACACCTGACCCATCACAAGACTCTCACTCGACACACTCACATCTGTAGCCCTTATAAACAGAGGAACGCCTACATTACATCCCCTACACTCCCCTGAAGATGTTACCTAGCCTGATAACACAACATTCGGAAACCAACCCACAAGCTTGGAGAACAAACCTTCACCCTCACCACATAAATGTGCAAAGATGAGGAACACAAATGAACAGAGGTCTGGAAGCTAAGTCATATGATGAACGGTTGAGGGAGCTAGATATGTCTAGTCCAAAGGTAGGCAACCTCAGCTCTTTTATGATTCATAAAAGAGTCAAGGTTGCCTACCTCTGGTCTAGTCTATTGAAGAGAGGAGGTACATGGTAACGGTCTTCTGCTACTTGAGGGGCTGCACCAGGGAAGACAGGATTGGTTTATTCTCCAAAGCAACTGAGGGCAAGATAAGAAGTAAGTGGAAGCTTGTCAAAGACCACACTTGGAATACTGCCTCCAATTTCAGGCACCAGAATATAAAAAAAGATATTGAGATTCTGGAAAGAGTGCAGAGAGAAGCAGCAAAAAGGATTAGAGGACTGGAGACTGAAGAACAGTTCCAGGAATTGGGCTTGTCTGGTCTAGCGAAAAGGGGAGACATGATAGCAGTCTTTCAATATTTGAGGGGCTGCCCCAAAGAAGAGGGGAGTCAACCTATTCTCCAGAGCACCTGAAGGCAAAACAAGAAACAATGGATGGAAACTAACCAAAGAGAGAAGCAATCTAAAATGAAGGAGAAACTTTCTAAAGGTGAGGACAATTAATCAGTGGAACGGCTTGCCTTCAGAAATTTTGAGTGCTCCATCAGTGGAGGCTTTTAAGAAGAGCCTGGATGATCACTTGTCTGAAATGATATAGGTCAGCGATGGCAAACCTTTTAGAGACCGAGTGCCCAAACTGCAACCCAAAACCCACTTATGCATCATCAGGTGCCAGGTGGGTGTGGCCCATTGGCTGGGTGTGGCCCATTGGGTGGGCATGGCCCATTGGGTGGGCATGGCCCATTGGGTGGGCGTGGCTGCTGTGGTAACGGCAGACTGGGTGGGACTAAAAAGTTCAATCAATCAATTCCAACTTTGCAAGACCTTTTTTTCCCCACCAGAAGTTGAAATTGATTGATTGCGTGAACCTTTTTTTTTTTTGCACACGGCAGCGGAGGCCTAAAGCGAAAAGATTTTATAACCTTATAACCCAGTCTAGGACTGGGGCAACGGTGCGCGTGCCCAGAGAGAGGGCTCTGAGTGCCGCCTCTGGCACCACTGCCATAGGTTCGCCACCATAGATATAGGTTCTCCTACTTGAATAGGGGGTTGGACTAGAAGACCTCCAAGGTGCCTTCCAATTCTGTTATTCTATGTTATACTAAGAGAGGTCCAACCTAGAAGTAAGGACCAATTTTCTGGCAATCAATGGAATGGCTTGCCTCTTGAAGTTGTGGGTGCTCCATCCAAAATAGTCTGGACAACCGTTTGATTGGAATGATAGGAAGAGTTCTACCTTAGTCAAAGGGTTGGACTACAAGGCCTCCAAGGTCCCTTCCAGCCCTTTGATTGCATGACCATTCAATCTCCACAGCTGACTGAAAAGCTATATGGGAAAGATAAAAGATAAAACGTGAGATAAGATAAAAAGGAAATGTTTCACAGCACAGAACATGTTTCAGTTGTACCAATGGGTGTTTTTCGGAAGGAGAATGAGCAAGTTTTGTCCAAGTCCTACCTGAAAGTCAATGTGTGCCTCATCTACCTTGATACAAGAAATTGAATTGAGAATAACTGCCTATGGAGATTCTCAAATACCCAGGTCATGGTTGTCCCAAAGCTGATTTTCATAAGGCAACTGGAATTTCTTGTTGTTGTTGTTGTTTTCCTTGAAAATGTTTCACTTCTCACCCAAGAAGCTTCATCAGAACTGATCAGATCAGCCTCCAGAAGCTGTGGGTGCTTTAAAACTGGAGGTTTTAAAGAAGAGATTAATGGACAACCATTTGTCTGAAATGGTGTAGGGCAACCCAAAACCCACTTATGTATCGTCAGGTGCCCAGTGGGGGTGGCCCATTGGGTGGGTGTGGCCCATCTGGTGGGCATGGCTTTGGTGGTAATGGCAGACTGGATGGGACTAAAAAGTTCAATCAATCAATTCCAACTTTGTAAGATCTTTTTTTTCCCTGTGAGAAGTTGAAATTGATTGATTGATTGAAACTTTTTTTTGCACATGGCGGCAGAGGCCTAAAGCAAAAAGGTTTTATAAAACCTAGCTGAAGGCCTGGGGCAATGGTGTGTGTGCCCACAGAGAGGGCTCTGCGTGCCACCTGTGGCACGCGTGCCATGGGTTCGCCACCACCGGTATAGGGTTTTTTGCCTGAGCAGGGGGTTGGACTAGAAGATCTCCAAGGTCCCTTCCAACTCTGTTATTTTGAATGGGATATTCTTCTTGGGTGAGAAGCAAAACATTTTCAAGGGGCAAAAAAACAAAAAAACAAGAAAGTCCAGTTAACTTTTGGAAAAGCATTGAATTGGGAGAATAAAAAGGTGGAATGGGTTCTTTGTGATGGAACTGAGAAAGAAACAGAAACCTAGATTTGCTCATCTGGATTGTTGCCCTGAGTGACAAAGGCTTCGGGCTGTTAGCAGAAGCTTCCAAACGATTTTAAGTCCATCTTGGCTTCCCCAAGGAATGATGAAACCAACTGATCAGTCGGTGCCAACCGTGCAGCTCCGTGTTACATCCAGCCTTCCAGTCTCCAGAGGTTTCCTCCATCTGGATTTAAGTGGGAAGATCGGGATCAGGAGCCCGTGATTATGTAATGCTTGGCAGAAGATTCCCCATCTCCCATTATCCCAGACAGTCTACAATGGCAGCTTTATTGGAAGGAGTGCAAAGCCTACGGAAAGATCCTAGAACATAAAAACGCTGTTGTATTAAATGATAGACTCAGGGTGTGAATATAAGAACCATGAAGCTTCTACATATTTAATTTCTTGGCAGACCTCCGTAGAGCACAGGAGCGCTGATTTAAGCACTCACCGGCCTGATGCAAGTTTGCTTGCCTTATTCCAGTTAGAGCATCAATGTTGAGAATAAAATCCGTGGGTGAGCTGGGCTACCAAATTAGAATTTATCTTTGAACAGCAGCAGCTTTCGGTTGTTTGTGTGCATGCTGTGGAGGGAGAGAAGAGACACATTGCAGCTCCTTTAGGCCCTTCAGATGGAAAAAACTATACATCTCCAGATGGAGAATCTACAAAACTATGAAGAATGGTTGCAGGAATTGGGTACGTCTAATCTAATGAAAAGAAGGACGAGGGGGGACATGACAGCAGTGTTCCAATATTTGAGGGGCTGCCACAAAGAAGAGGGGGGTCAACCTATTCTCCAAAGCACCTGAATACAGGACAAGAAGCAATGGGCGGAAGCTTATCAAGGAGAGAAGCAACCTGGAACTAAGGAGAAACTTCCTGACAATGAGAATGGTTAATCAACTTGCCTTCCAAAGTTGGAGATTTTCAAGAAAAGATTGGATAACCATTTGACTGGGATGTTGTAGCAGAATAATAAAGTTGGAAGGGACTTTGGAGATCTTCTAGTCCAGCCTGACTAGAAGACGTTATACCATGTCAGATAAAGGACTGGCCAATCTCTACTTAAAAACCTCCTACCTGTATTACTTCCTGCTTGTAAATAATTTTTTTTTTCTGTGCTGTGTTAACTTTCAACAGCCACTGTATGAATGGTAGTAAATCAAGGCCTAGGCAGCTTATCTGGGAAGGCTGTAGCAGATCTTCAGTCTAATAGTAGTAATAATAATAATAATAACAATAATAATGATGATGATGATGATGATGATGATGATAATTATGGATCATCGTACAGTCAGCCAGATGTTCAGACTGGATTTGGCATTTTGTCTACCTATCAAGTCCTTACCCAGGACCTGGGATAGGCAGATGTGGATGTTTGATGGTTGTTGTTGTTGTTGTGTTGTTGTTATCGATCATTGCACAGTCAGCCAGATGTTCAGACTGGATTTGGCATTTTGTCTACCTATCGAATCCTTACCCAGGACCTGGGATAGGCAGATGTGGATGTTTGATGGTATTACAGGTATCGTCGCAGGATGGAAGCAGTTCTTAGTAAGGCTGCCTTTTGCAATTGACTAAAAGAGAATTTGTCAATCCCAATGGTGTTCAAGTGGTGCTCCAGTTGTTTTGGGATTGCACCCAAGGAGCCTATGACTATTGGTACTACCCTTGCTTGCTTTTGCCACAGTCTTTCTATTTCTATTTGTAGGTCTCTGTATTTTGTTATCTTCTCCAGCTCTTTCTCTTCTATTCTGCTGTCTCCAGGCACTGCCACGTCCACTATCCAGACTTTTTTGTCTTTCTTATCGACAATTGTTAAGTCTGGGGTGTTATGTTGCAGGTGCTTGTCTGTTTGAATTCTGAAGTCCCAGAGCAGTTTAATTTTATCATTTTCTATGACTTTCTCTATTTTATGATCCCACCAGTTTTTGCTTACAGGCAAATGATATTTTTTGCAGATCTTCCAATGCACCATTGTTGCTACTTTGTCATGCCGCTGCTTGTAGTCAGTCTGTGCAATCTTCTTGCAACAGCTTACCAGGTGGTCCACTGTTTCTTCAGCTTCTTTGCATAGGCGGCACTTACTGTCTGTTGCTGTCTTCTCAATTTTGACTTTATATGCATTTGTCCTTAAGGCTTGGTCTTGTGCAGCCAGAATTAGTCCATCGGTCTCTTTCTTCAATTTTCCTGCTCTTAGCCATTGCCAGGTCTTGTTAATATCTGCTTTCCCAGCTATTTTTTTAATGTATTGGCCATGTAGTGCTTTGTCTTCCCATGCCTCTATTCTGTTCTTCATTTGGTCTTTCTTTTAGGCCAGTTTGGTCTCTTCAGTAGTCAATAAGCCTTCCTGATATACTAATTTCAGTGCATCTTCATCATTGTTCTTCAGATATTCTTCCAAAGCCATTTTTTTCTTCTTCAACCATCTGATGTACTTGTAGCATTCCACGCCCACCTATTTGCCTTGGTAGATAAAGTCTGTCAATGTCACTGCGCGGATGAAGGGCATGATTCATTGTCATTATTTTTCTGGTCTTCCTATCCATTGCTTTTA
This sequence comes from Crotalus tigris, assembly GCF_016545835.1. Taxonomy (NCBI): domain Eukaryota; kingdom Metazoa; phylum Chordata; class Lepidosauria; order Squamata; family Viperidae; genus Crotalus; species Crotalus tigris. Next base: position 52,256 of record NW_024098047.1, on the reverse strand, counting down.
GTTCTGCTTGAGTCCAGTTCACTATTCCTGCTGTGTACTACTGACTGGAATTGCCCAGGTGTTGATTGCGTTTATGGTATTTCCTCCATTGAGTTTGGACTTTAAAATCTTCTTCACTCTCTTACTGTATTCACCTCTAATCTTTTTCTTGACTTCACTGTGCTTGATGTTGTCAGCTTGAAGGATACCCTAGTATTTGTAGTAATCTTCCTCATCCAGACTCTTAATATTATTTTCGTGGGGCATCTTGATTCCTTCAGTTTTCACTACTTCTCCTTGTTTGATAGCAAGTGTGGCACATTTGTCCAAGCCAAACTCCATAACAATATTTTGTCTATATATACGGACAGTGTTGAGCAGCAATTCTATTTCAGATGATGTTTTTCCAAAAAGCTTCAGATCATCCATGTAAAGGAGGTGGGATAGTCTGGCAGATGTTTTTGATGTTTGATAGCCATGTCCTGAGTTATTCAGTATTGTTGACAGAGGAAACAGTGCAATAACAAATAGTAATGGTGATAATGAATCTCCTTGAAATATTCCTCTCTTGATATTAACCTCTCCCAGCCTTTCACCATTGATCTGCCACTGTGTCTTCCATTGTGCCATCGATCTTTGCACAAATTTTCTGATGTTTCTACTGACTCCTGTTGTTGTTGTTGTTATTATTATTATTATTATTATTATTATTAGCATTCGCATTCGCATTAGCATTAACACTTCACGTGATCTTGATTCTATCCCTCTGTTAATGCAGCTTAACACTGTCTTAGAGAAAGTTGCCTTATTTTGAGAAATTCTTTTGATCTGTCTGATTTTCTATTATTATTCTATTATTCCATATAACTCTGCGATAGGTTGCTGAAGGATTTGGGGGCCAATGGTTGCACTTGGCTTTGGGTGTCATGCCTTTAGCCAAATTCCAAACAGTGGAAGGGACTTGGAAAAAATAGGACAATATTTTGATTTAACTTCAATGTAATTAACATTAAACTTGCTAAGACTAGTCCATATGATAATTATCCATGTGTGGAATAATTTTCCTCTTTGGTCATTCTAAAACATTATAGTTTGAAAGCACTTTTGAGAAGGTCTAAGGAGCATCTCATAAGGTTTGAGGATATTCCAGTAATCCAGTATTTCAGGGGCTGCCACAGAGAAGAGGGTGTCAAACTATTGTGGGAAGAATCCAGAGAAAGAAATGTTTTAGGAAATGTTAAAAGGCAGAATATATTTCCCCAAAGGAATAATGGAGAAGATCTTTTTAAAAAGACAGAAACCAGCCCCAGACCCTAGGCAGAGGCCAGCTTTTAGAAATGCAGATGCAATAATCCATTCAGGAAGGTTGGAGCCTTTCAGCTAGAAATTGAAGAAATTAGGAAAACAAAGACCATTAAAATCTACATATCCCACCTGAACTTTAAGACAGGACATAATAGGATTAACCCACCAATACCAAAAAGCCACACTCAGACTCAGGTCAAAGTACACGAGACAGGAAATATAAAGCCTCAAACAGGAACAGGAAACAACCTCAAGAGCCCCAGAAGGTATAAAAACCCACCACTCTGCTCCATGTGGTCAGTTGTTCTTCCAGCACCATCTTTCTGTCTGGCTCTCCTCTTCAGTAAACTGCAACCTTCTTTCTAATGCAGTCTCCATATTGTTTATTCCCAGCTTGGACAGAACCTGATGAAGATTTTTCTTTCAACACTATTCTCCAAAGCACCAGAGGGCAAGACAAGAAACAATGGTTGGAAACTAATCAAAGAGAGAAGCAACCTGGAATTAAGGAGAAATTTCCTAACAGTGAGGACAATTAACCAGTGAAACAGCTTGCATCTAGAAATCGTGGGTGCTCCATCACTGGAGATTTTTAAGAAGAGACTGGACAGTCACTTGTCTGAAATGGTATAGGTTCCCCTGCTTGAGCAGGGGGCTGGACTAGAAGATCTCCAAGGTCCCTTCCCGCTCTATTCTATTTATCATCTATATTCTATGTGTTCAGTTCCATCTCTGCTGTATGAAATCTCTTAAGCTCTGAGATACTCCAGGCACATTCAGTCTATTTCTTATTCAGCAATTTCTTGACCAATGAGCTCCTGAACTCTAAGAAAAATGTTCTTTCCACTGTGCTAAACACAGAAGAACAAGTATTTTATTTTGATTTATTTGAAGGAAGGTATTCGTGTCTCAAAAGCTTCTGCTGAATCTCAGTTGTCAAACTCATAGTAAGACCCACACTTGGAATACTGCATCCAATTTTGGTCAACACAATAGAAAAGAGAATTGAGACTCTGGAAAGAGTGCAGAGAAGAGCAACAAAGATGATTAGGGGACTGGAGGCTAAAACATATGAAGAACAATTGCAGGAATTGGGTATGTCTAGTTTAATGAATTGACTGAGTCAATCTTCAACGAGGTACTGGAGAACATCGATGCTGGCATCAAAGTAAACAGTGTTTGGATCAACAACTTAAGATATGCTGACAAAACAGTTCTGCTTGCCAGTAAGCATGAAGGCCTTCAGTTCCTCATCAACAGAGTCACAGAAATATCTGAAAAATATGACTTGTCAGGTGCTAGGATCACGCACCTCAGTTCTAATTTACATGAAAGCTGGGACATGACCACTGAAGTAAAGACAAGGATAGAGAAAGCTCGAACAGCATTCTTCAAAATGAAAAAGATCTTCTGCAGTCACGACATAAGCCTAAGACTGAACATCAGGCTTGTCAGATGCTATATTTTTTCTATCCTGTTCTATGGAGTAGAGAGTTGGTCTCTGACAGAAGGCCAACTGAAGAGACTAGAAGCATCTGAAATGTGGATTTACAGGCAGCTGTTCTGTATAAGCTGGGTTGACAAGATCAGAAAGGAGGAGGTGATAAGCCGCCTGGGAAAGCCAAGGGAAATCATCAAAACAATTAAAAAAACAAAAATTAGAATATTTCAGATATGTGATGCGACACCCAGAGAAATACGGCATACTCCATTTAATCCTCCAGGGAAAGATTGAAGGCCAATTAGGTCCAGGCAGAAACAAAACATCGTGGCTTCAAAATCTAAGGGACTGGTTTGGACAAAACTCAGCAGCACTTTTTTGTGCGGCTGCTGATAAAAACAGGATCGCCAACATGATCGCCAACGTCTGATAACGGATATGGCACAAGAAGAAGAAGAAGTTTAATGAAAAGAAGGACTAGGGGTAATATGATAGCAGTGTTTTAATATCTAAGAGCTCCTGAAGGCAAGACAAGAAACAATGGATGGAAACTAATCAAGGAGAGATGAAGCCTAGAACTAAGAAGAAATTTCCTGATAGTGAGAACAATTAATTAGTGGAACAATTTGCCTTCAGAAGTTGTGGGTGCTCCATCACTGGAAGCTTTTAAAAAGATACTGGACAATCACTGGTCTGAAATGGTATAGGGTGTCCTACTTGAGCAGGAGGTTGGACTAGAAGACTTGCAAGTTCTCTTCCAAACCCTGTTATTCTATGTTCCCAAATGATGGCTGAATACTGTATCTTCCACTGAATTGCTTCTACTCTGATCTTGCTGATTCCATAAATATATCTTACAACCACTCCTCCCAGTGTCCTACTGCAAATACCAGCCGTCTCCTTGTGCCAATTTCCACATTATTCCTTTTCTTCAACAAGAAATTGGGGGGGGGGGTGTTGCGGAAAAGAATGGAAGAACTGTAACAATAGTTTTTTTTTTTTTTTCTAGGGAAAGTCAGGATGTCAGAAGTGCAGAATTCTGCCCCTTTCAGGTGAATAAAATATTAAACGGGTGCTTCAAAATGCAGGTAGGGGAACCACTCAGATAAGGAGATGAAAAATTAATTTTAATGCATGGTTAAGCCATTCACTTATTTCGCAACTTCAATCAATTTTTAATATTTTAGTATTTAATGCGAAAGTGGTGTCTCACCGGGAACGATTTAAAAGTTGCCGGCATCTCTTTTTTTTTTTTTTTTACTTGCCCACAAAGACACTGTTTTGGTGTTCTCTATTTCTCTTTATCCTGCAAACACACACACACACACACACACAGAAACACACACACAAACACATGTGTCTGCACACTCCAGTTTTATGTTATGCAAAATAATAAAAATGTTATACAGGTCACCATCTCTGGAATGTGTTCTTCCGGTTACAAAATCATGTACATGTATGTTCAGAAATTTCACAGATGGGAACAGGGTCATCCTCAAAGCAAGGAAGATTGCCTGGTCCCATGATAACCAAGGTTTAAGTTTACTACTCTGGTTTTATTATAAGTGATACACAGCAAAAAGATAAAAGTAGGCTTACAGGTGACTCCAAGGGTCATTGATAATAAATCAGCCTTGAATTCTGACCTCCATTTCTTTTTAACAACAGCAGCAAAAACAGCTGCCCACTTGCCATAAGCTATATTTCTGGACTGAAGAAGTATTGAAGTAAACATAAAGGGATCTTGTGTCCTTTCCTTTCCTTTCCTTTCCTTTTCCTTCCCTTTTCCTTTCCTTTCGTTTCCTTTCCTTTCCTTCCCTTCTCTTCCCTTCTCTTCCTCTTTCCTTTCTTTTCCTTCCCTTCCCTTCTCTTCTTTTCCTTCCCTTCCTTTCCCTTCCCTTCCTCTTTCCTTTTCTTTTCCTACCCTACCCTACCCCACCCTACCCTACCCTACCCTACCCTACCCTACCCTATCCTATCCTATCCTATCCTATCCTATTTTCTTTTCATTTCACTTTTTCTTTTCTTTTTTCTTTTTTCCCCTTTCTTATTTATATAGCTGCCCTTCTCATAAGAAAGTGACTCTGGGTGACCCATAATACCAAATTAAAAAAAGGAAACTGATTAAGACCAATTTATTTATGTATTGCATTTATTTATTACATTTATTTATTTATTACATTTATACATTGTTCATCTTAATCTGAAAAATGATTCTGGGAGGCTCACAATTAAAATCCTCAATATAGAAAATACTAAAAAATGTTAAATACATTAACAAAAACGGTTTCCCTCTTGCAGGAACTTATATTTCTAGATTGACTGAACATTGAAGTAAACAGGAAGGGATTCTACTCTACTCTACTCTACTCTACTCTACTCTACTCTACTCTACTCTACTACTCTACTCTACTCTACTCTACTCTACTCCTATTCTATTCTATTCTATTCTATTCTATTCTATTCTATTCTATTCTATTCTATTCTATTCTATTCTATTGTTACTTAACAGAATAACAGAGTTGGAAAGGACTTTGGAGATCTTCTAGTCCAGCCACTTGCTCTAGCAAAAAACCCTATACCATTTCAGAGAAATGATTGTCCAATCTCGTCTAAAAAAACTTCCTGTGGTGGAGGACTTCTAACTTCTGGAGGCAAGCTGTTCCACTGATCAATTAACAGAATAACACATTTGGAAGGGACCTTGGAGGTCTTCTAGTCTAACCCCCTACTCAAGCAGGAAACCTTATACTATTTCAGACAAGCGGCTGTCCAGTCTCTTCCTAAAAACCTCCAGTGATGGAGCACCCATAACTTATGGAGGCAGGCCATTCCACTGGCTTTGTTCTCACTGTTGGGAAGTGTATCCTTAGTTCTTGGTTGCTTCTCTCCTTGAATTATTTTCCATCCGTTGCTTCTTCTCCTGCTTTTACTACTTATTTTCCTCTCTGACATCTTGAAGGAACAATCAACAAGGTGTCCACTCCCTTACTCAAAGGAGCATGACCTTGCTGTCCTCATCCATATGCCCCATCCATTTCTTGCACTAAACAGTTAATGCAAAGAATCAACCAGAAATATATTTTCCATCATACAACGGGTTTTTTTTCTCTCTTTTTTCACCCCTCCTCTCACTCCTTCGTCAGTTTCTTTTCAAATTCCACTTGCAAAGTATCGGAAGTGGCCCCAATTATTCGCATCTTTGGAGACTTGCAGAGCAGGGCTTTCAGCTTAAACGGGGGTAATTTCCAGCGTGTGCATTACATCAAAAATGAGGCTCAGTTTATTTCTTTAGATATTTACTTATTTGGTATAAATGGGCCTGGAGAAGGTCAGAACATGCAATTACACCAAGGGGCTGGTTTAAGGTTTCAAAGACAGGCCGTCATTAGAAGCAATCCAACTGTCAACCTCTCTAAGTGAAATTTCCATTTGATGCTGCCGAGGGAAAACTATATATATTCAACCATGATTTCACTGTTTTTAAATCCACTCACAACACCCACATCCCACCCCAAGATGTGGCAAATCGGAGGCAATTCCTTGTCTTCCCAGAAGGCCATCTAAGGTCAGCTACATGCTTACCTACTATCACCTTTTTTGGGGAAGCGGAGAACAGTCTTCTGAAAATATTGAAAGTATGAACATTTCCTGTTCCTTCCCTTTGTTTTCCTCCTAAGTCTTGGTTTAAATTCAAAGACCTTCCAGGAATGAGAAGGTTGGTCTCTCCTGAGAGATATCTGTTCTTTTCATGTCCCAAAAATGAATTTTTCCAAAAAGCCACTGAACTTACTTACTTCCTGCTCCTCCTGCTCCTCCTCCTCCTCCACCACCACCACCACCACCCACAATTTCTCATTCTCTTTCTCCTCCTCCTTCTCCTTTTCTCCTCCTCTCCCTCACATCCTTCTCCTTCTTCTCCTTCCTCTTCCCCTTCCCTCCTCCTCCTCCTCCTCCTCCTCCTCCTCCTTCTTCTTCCTCCTCCTCCTCCACCACCACCACCACCACCACCCACAATTTCTCCTCTTTCTATTTCTCCTCCTCCTCCTTTTCTCCTCTCATGCTTCTCCATTTTCTCCTCCTCTCCCTCACATCCTTCTCTTTCTTCTCCTTCCTCTTCCTCTTCCCCTTCCTCTCCCCTTTTCCTCCTCTTCTTTCTCCACCACCACCACCAACCATGATTTCTCCTTCTCTTTCTTCTCCTTCTTCTCCTTTTCTCCTCTCATGCTTCTCCATTTTTGTCTCCTCTCCCTCATATCCTTCTCCTTCCTCTTCCCCTTCCTCTCCCCTTTCCTCCTCCTCCTCCTCTTCCTCCTCCTCCTCCTTCTATCCTTCTCCTCTCCCTCCCAATATTCTCCTTCTCATCTTCTCATTTTCTCCCTCTCACGCTTCTCTGTTTTTTCATTCTTTCCCTCCCAGCCTTCTCCTTCCCCTCTGAAAGAAATTTTAAAATCAATTTATTCTCAAGCAGGCAAAGTGAATGAACACTTGAATACATTTGCTTTTAAGCCAGGAGCAGAGAGGGACAGGAACAAAAATACTCCAGATAGCTGAAGCTTTTGTCACCCTTTAAATTTGCTGCCCTGCTTCCAGACAGACAAACAGTGGCCCTTCGGTCCCTCTGGCAAGGATGTTAATTCTGAGTTTGTCTTTGGAATACGATTGATTGTTGGATGGAGCCCACAAGCCAACTTCTTCACCAAATCATCCTGCAATGTTCTCCAGAAGGAAACAGTCAGGGATATAATAAGATGTGAATGCAGAAGAAGAAGAAGAAGAAGAAGAAGAAGAAGAAGAAGAAGAAGAAGAAGAAGAAGGAGGAGGAGGAGGAGGAGGAGGAGGAGGAGGAGGAGGAGGAGGAGGAGGAGGAGGAGAAGAAGAAGAAGAAGAAGAAGAAGAAGAAGAAGAAGAAGGAGGAGAAGAAGAAGAAGAAGAAGAAGAAGAAGAAGAAGAAGAAGAAGAAGAAGAAGAAGAAGAAGAAGAAGAAGAAGAAGAAGAAGAAGAAGAAGAAGAAAAAGAAGAAGAAGAAGAAGAAGAAATAATAATTTAAAGTCCATTTCTCATTCCCATCTAGCTGAAAATGTTTCAGGAGTTGCTCTCTTAGCTTGGTGGTCTCTTAGCTTGGTGGTTTTCTTGCAGATGTTTTATTATCTGGAGGAGGAGGAGGAGGAGGAGGAGGAGGAGGAGGAGGAGGAGGAGGAGGAGAACAATAATAATAAAAAACTGCTGCTTGTTTCTAAAACCTTCTGTTCCTTAAAAAAATCACATTTTAAGAAGATTATACTGCATATATTAAAAGATGACCTGATATTCTGCATTTAGATTCCTCCAAGTATTTTTTTTTTTTTAAGGATGTGGGGCAAAACAGCAGCACCCAAATGAAACAGAACAAACATAATGAACACCGAATCCAAGGAAGAAAACAAAATGAAAAGAAATGCACGATAGTAGAACGACAGCAGAAGCATTTGTTTCTATTAGAGCAATAGCGGATTGCAGGAATTGTTTTCTGTGGGTCATAAATTCTTCTTTCGCATAGAAGTGGCTGGTTGCAGAAATTGTCTATCACTAGATCACTGATCAATCACATAGAAAGAATGGAAAGATCTTTCCTTCTTCTTTTTCCTTCTCCTTTTCTCTTCTTCTCTTTCTCCCTTCTTCTCCCTCTTTCTCTCCCCTCTTCCTCCTCCTCCTCCTCATCTTCCTCTTCCTCCTCCTCTTCCTCCCCTTCCCTTCCCCCTTTCCCTCCCTCTTATATCAGTCCCTGTAAGATAGATCAGACTAAGAAACCAGTGTCATTACTTTTATTGGAATATCTGTAGTTTACATAATCTGGCACGTCTGGATGCACTTCCCCACTCCCACACTTTATATAAGTTAATTTCTTGGAGGGGGCTCTTTCACCTCTTATTTGATCAGTGGCTTGGTAGTGTCTTTTCTTCCTGTCCTTCAAACAATCTCCTTCTTCTTCTCCTATTTCTCCATTATTCTTCTTTACAACCCATGTTGGAAACCATCTTCTTCATGGAAAACACATGTTTGAGACAAAAAAACTTTCATCAGGGTCCAGTCCAAGCTGGGAATAAACAAAATGGAGACTGCTTTAGAAAGAAGTTGTATATTGAAGAGGAGAGCCAGACAGAAAGATGGCTCTGTGAAAGCTGACCACATGTAGTAGGGAGTGGTGGGTTTTTATACCTTCGTGGGCTTTTGTTTGGAGTTGTTCCTGTGGCATGAACTTTGACCTGCATCTGAGTGTGCCTTTCTGGTATTCTGATGGTGGTGGGTTAATCCTTATGTCCCAAAGGTCATATCCTGCTTCTCTGGGGCTGGGGCTGATGGCTATGTCCTGTGTTGGATTTTTTTGGTGTGAGAGATTGTTGTTTCTAGGGATCTTTGTCTTTTTAATCCCAGCTTCCTGGCTCTAATCTTTCTGACAAGATTATCACATCTGCATTTCTGCAGACTTGGTTTCTGTTTGGGGGGGTGGGGTTCTGCCTTTGGGAAATATATTCTGCCTTTTTTAATATTTCCCAAAATATTTCTTTCTCTGGATTCTTTCCACACACACACGCAGGTAATGTCTGGCACTAGATTAATTGAGAACACGACGGAGATGCTAAGTGTAAATCCTGGACCATGCTTTTTCTGGAATGTATTTTTAAAAATGATTCATTCTAAATCATATTTCAGGAAATGAGAAACAAAGCTAATTTACTTGAGCTCCTTAGATGAGGTTTTATATATATATATATATATATATATATATATGTCTTTGGTTGTTCGGGTTTTCTCCCGCGTAAACTTGGAAGTGTCTTCGTGACGTTTCGACGAAGTCCCATTCGTCATCTTCAGGCTGGTGTTTTCAGCTTCGTGCATTGAGCAGCAATGTGTGGTCTTAGCTGTTTCTTCCTTTTAACTGCCAGTGGGGGTATGAACTGATTGGGTGGGAGCTTGGCTGTGTTCTGATTGGGTGGAGGTGTGTTCTGAATGGTTAGGGGCTTGGCTGTGCTCTGATTGGCTGGGGGAGTGTTCTGTTTGGTTGTGCTCAGGTTAGTCTGAGTTGCAGAGGGGTTTGAGATTTTGGGCTGCCTTGCTATTTTTTGGCTTCGCGTTCGTGGTCGTGCTTCTTCTTCATGGAGGGTGTCAGTTTGCTTCATGTATGGATTGGAGGGGTTTAAAGTGGCTAATGATGCAGCTGTGGTCTGGCTTCTGGTTTGTGGTCGTGCCTCGTCATCGGTGTGGCTTTGGGTTTGTTTTTTGCGTGGATGTGTGGTGGTGACCTCCTGTGTGGTTTTTGTGAGTGTGGGTCTGGTATCATTTTTTGTGTTAGGGAGTCGTTTGTCAATAAGGGCGGGTTTCCAAATGGCTGGTAGGCGGGAGGTATCATCTCGCTTGTTCATGCTGTGTGGGCGTTTTTCTATCTCGATGGCTTCTCTGATTATTCTGTTATTAAAATGTTCACTTTTGGCAATGGTTCTGGTATTTTTAAAGTCAATTTCATGTCCTGTGGCTTTAAGGTGTTGGACCAGGGAAGATGTTGGTTCCTCTTTTTTGACTGAGTTCTTATGTTCTTCAATGCGTGCACTTATTCTTCTGTTGGTTTGTCCGATGTATGTGGTGGGACAAGTGGTGCATGGGATTTCGTATACTCCTTGATTTTCTAATTCAATTTTATCTTTGGGGTTTCTAAGGATGGTGGATATTTTTCTGTTTGTGAATGCAGGATCTTACTGATGTTTTGATGTTGTGTTTTATGGAGGATCTTACTGATTCTGTCTGTGGTGCCTTTTATGTATGGGAGGAGGGCTTTGCCGTTTTCTTGTTCTTTGTCTTGGATTTTAGTGGGGGTTTCTTTTTGGATTAGGTTTGTAATCTTATTTCTATGGAATCCATTGGATGTTAGTACATTGGTTAGAGTGTGTAGTTCGGTTTTAGGTGTTGTTCGTCAGCTAAGCGTTTTGTTCTGGAGATGAGTGTCTTGGCTACAGAGTTGATCTGTGCTGGGTGGTGGTGTGAGAGAGCGTGCAGATAGCGGTTTGTGTGTGTTTTCTTCTGGTAGATGGTGTGTCCTAGGGAGCCATTGGATTTCTTGTAGACTAAGACATCCAGGAAGGGAAGTTGGTTGTTAGCTTCTGTTTCCATGGTGAACTGTATTTTTGGGGTGTAGGCTGTTGAGTGTGTGAGGAAGTTGTCCAGTTTTTCTTTCCCATGTGGCCAGATTATGAAGGTGTCGTCTACGTATCTGAGCCAGAGTTTGGGTTTGTGATCCGATTTTTCTAGAGCTTGGGTTTCAAAGTGTTCCATGTAGAGGTTTGCAATGACAGGTGAGAGGGTGATCCCATGGGTGCTCCTTCTGTTTGTTTGTATTTTTGTCCATTATAGATGAAGTATGTGTTGGATAGGCAGTGGTTGGTCAGATCTAAGATGTGTTTGGGGGGGGTTATATTTGTTTTGAATAGCTGTCAAGGCTTCTTTGATAGGCACTTTGGAGTCGAAGAAGTAGGGTTTTGTTTCTTTATGACTATACGATGAGCTGCATAGGGCTGTAGTTGTCGAGAAATTGGGCTAGGTTTTGTAGAGGTGAGCCTATGGATCTGACTATAGGTCTGAGTGGGGTTCCTTCTTTGTGTATCTTGGGGAGATCATAGAGTTTGGGGCATCTGGATGATTTCTCTCTGGGAATGATTCTTTGCTGGATCTCTTCGCTAATGGGGGAGGCTTTTATTTTGGATCTGGTGGTTTTTTTCCAGGTAGGTGGTGGGATCTGTATTTAGGGGTTTGTATGTGGAGTCTTGGAGTAGGTTTGTTAATTTGGTTTGGTAGTCAGATGTGTTCATAATCACCGTGGCGTTGCCCTTGTCTGCTGGTAGGATTATTATGCTGGTGTCTTCTTTCAGGTTACGTAGTTCTGTCTGTTCCTCTTTGGGTAAGTTGCTTTTGGGTGGCTTGCTGTTGCAGAGGATGTTGGTGATTTCGAGTCTGATTCTGTTAGCGTCGTCGGGGTTGATTTTGGTCAGGCTGGTTTCAATTCCACATATAATGGTTTCAGTGGGGATGTGTTTGGGAGCGACTGCAAAGTTGAATCCTTTGGAAGGACATTGGTTTCGGCTTTGGTGAGGATCCTATCTGAGATGTTATGCACTGTTTGTTTCATGTGTGGCTGTGAGGGAGGAGGGGTTTGTTTCTGGCGTTCTTGTAGTCTTCGGAGTTTGTTGGTGTGTGTATCTGTCTTGAGGGTGGTCTGTGTTTCGGCTCTCCAGACAGGCGAGTTGTTTGGATTTGTCCCAAAGTGCGGGGTGGATCTTGTTGCTGAGTTTGAGGTGGAGTGTGAGGAGATCTTTGTTAATTCGGTCTAGACTAACTATCTCCCTGGTTGCCCCACCCACCCTAGAATCCAAGGAAAAGAAGGCAAATGAGGACATACATGTAGATGAGGGATGCAGGAAGAAACGGATCACCAGAGTACAATCTATCCAATTAGGTCCGATAATGAGATCAAGGAGCCGGGCGCAGACTCTGGCTTGCTTATAAGAGACTCCCAGTCTCTGGCGTTTTAAGCCCTGATGATGCCGGCAGGTGACAGCAAAAGCTTGGCGTTTTTAAATTAAACTTTTATAGTTTTAACTACCTTGGTGCTCATTTTATTTTAAACATGAATATACCCAGGGTTCATATTTTTAACACACACACACACACACACACACACACACACACACACACACACACATATCCTTAATGGTTGTAAAAATACGAATCCCGGGCATATTTGTTCAATGATGCAATCTTCAATCTCTGGGAAGAGTATACTCCAGTTATTTATTGTTAAAACAACATTTAAAAACAATAAAAACAGTTATATACAAGGTTAAAACAACTTAGCTTTCACTGGTCCTCTGCCAACGTCCTCAGAGTGGGGCTTAGGGGGTGGGAAAGTTCTTTTTATCCGCTTGCTGATCCAACTGCCTACTCATTGCCCTCGTGACAGGGCCACTCTTCCTGATTGCCTGTGACTGCCTTAACTGTTCCGCCCTCTCTTTTTTGCACTCTAACATTGTATTTTTCTGCTCCATCATCCTTGTGCCGCCTCCTCCTCCCTGCGCTGTTATTACCAACACACTCCTCAATCCCTCCTCTCTACCCAATGCAAGGTGCCTCCTCCGATTCGACACTACACGAGTCCTGTCATGGAGTTCCTCCATTTTTATTCTCCCTGTTGGGCTGCTGGTCTACCTGCTGTTTTTGCGTTCCGTTGCCAGTTCCTATCTCATCTTCCTCCTCCAACTCCCCTCCTCTCCTAACCTGCCGATTTATACGCCCTTTTTGCCTTCTGTTGTCCATTCCTGTCATCCTTCCCTTCTCCAATTTTTCCCTTTCCCTAACCTGCCTACTTGTGTACCCCTCCTGCCTACCATCATCCTCTCCTATCACTCTTCCCTTCTCCAAATTATCTCTCCTTCTCTTCTGTTGATCTCCCTGCTGTTCCTGTGTCCCATCCTGCCTTCCTATCAACCTTCCTCTCTCAGGTAGTTGGTCTACCCCCTCAGTCTGCCGATCCCCCTGCTGTTCCTGTCCTGCCCGATCCATATATAAATTGTATATATATAAATTGTATATATATAAATTGTAGGGGGAAAAAAACTTTCCTAACTTCTATGAAAAAGGCAACTATTTAGGAGTGGCCAGCAGAGGGAGAATAGAAAGAAAATGAAAAATGAATGTATGTTTTTATTATTGTTATTGTTAAGAATGGCATCTGCTGTAGATATAAAAGAACCATCTCAGGAATGTGATATTATTGTTGGTAGCAGTCAGCCAGTTGTTTAAATTGGTTTTGGCATTTTTGTGCACCTACTGCCTCCTTCCTTAGGATAGGGAGATATGGATGTTTGATGGTATTAAAGGTATCATCCCAGGATATAAGCTGTTCTGAGTAAAGCTGTCTTTTGCAATTGACCAATAGGGATTTTGCACAACTATAGAATAGGAGGTATATGGCTCCATAGTCATAACTGTGAGAGAGTCCTAGTGGACAATCATTTAAATATCAGCCAGCCATGTGCTGCAGCTGCCAAAAAAAGCCAACACAATGCTAGGCTGCATTAACAGAGGGATAGAATTAAGATCACGTGAAGTGTTAATACCACTTTACAATCCCTTGGTAAGACAACACTTGGAATACTGCACCCAGTTTTGGTTGCTACAACATTAAAACAAAACCAAAAAAAAAAAGATATTGAAACTCTGGAAAGGGTGCAGAGAAGAGCAACAAAGATGATTAGGTGACCAGACGCCAAAACATATGAAGAACAGTTGCAGGAATTGGGTATATCTAGTCGAATAAAAAGAAGGATTAGGGGTGACATGACAGCACTACTCCAATATTTGAGGGGCAGCCACAAAGAAGAGGGGGTCAACCTGTTCTCCAAAGCACCTGAAGGCAAGACAAGAAGCAATGGATGGAAACTAACCAAAGAGAGAAGCAACCAAGAACTAAGGAGAAAAGCAATCAACCAGTGGAACAACAGAAGTTGTGGGTGCTCCATCCCTAGAGGCTTTCAAACAGACTGGAGAAGCATTTGTCTTTGAATGTTATAGGGCTGGAAGACCTCTCAGGTACTTCCTACTCTGTTATTTTGTTTTGTTATTCTGGTCTTGACCCCTTTTATCTAAGTTACGCTTGATTCCCTAACTCCAGCCTGTTTTCAACGTGGCTCAAGCAGATCTTCCTAAAATTGTCCTTCAAAGTTTTCATAGCAACTGGATTCATAGCCCAGAGGTGCTGAGCTTGTCTCCGATCAATTCCATCTCATTCCATCTTGTGCTAACTTTAAGCACACACTTAGTGTTCCTAGCCCTGCATTATAAATATTTATTTATGCGTTTATATTTTATGCTTTTACAGGCCGGTAAAAAAGAGAGAGAGAGAGCGAAAATAACCAAACAAGTTTACAGGCAGTTACTTCGGTGTGTAATGGAAGTCGTAATCAGCAAGTCTTCTCCTTGGCGGGGGCACCCAAGCATTGTGGTTCTAAATACCATTTAAAAACAGCTCAAGCTGGATAGCTGCCCGCAGCATAAATGCACCGGGAACTGGTGCTCCATAACTTCCGTTCATTTCCAAGTAAATCGTTTCCCTGCGTCTTTATAAATATTTTCACTCCCCCTGGTGACAACTCACCCAAAGTCCTTAAAATTACCTTTCAGGGTTTTTTTCTGTTTTTGGGGGGATTTTTTTTTTTTGCAGGATAATTGCATTTTTACGGACAAACAGATTGGAATCTGTCAATTCAGAGAGGATGAAGGCCTCAAAGAGAACAATGCCAAGAATCCAAGAGTGACGGGGTGTATTAAATAGTGCACAATACACCCGGAGAGATATGCCTTTTATAATGCTTGTGTGCTATACAAAATGAGATAAAGTTGTGGAGTTAGCCTGGGGATGCAACTTGTCAGCACCAGGCTGCACGGGGCCTCTTAAACTCTCATCCACTCCACTGTAATAATGCAAATAATATAGAGCAGAGTCACTTAGACTTAAGAGGAGAAGTCAAATTCCCTGTGTGAGTCTGAAGCCACCATATTTAAACATGGAACAGGCACAAAGGCAGGGTCAGCTCTGACTAGAATAGAATAGAATAGAATAGAATGGAATGGAATGGAATAGAAAATATGGAATGGAATGGAATGGAATGGAATGGAATAGAATAGAATAGAATAGAATAGAATAGAATAGAATAGAATAGAATAGAATAGAATAGAATAGAATAGAATAGAATAGAATAGAATAGAATAGAATATGGAATGGAATGGAATGGAAATTGGAATGGAATAGAATAGAGTATGGAATGGAATGGAATGGAATGGAATGGAATGGAATGGAATAGAATAGAATAGAATAGAATAGAATAGAATAGAATAGAATAGAATAGAATAGAATAGAAGAATAGAATAGAATAGAATAGAAAATATGGAATAGAAAATATGGAATAGAATAGAAAATATGGAATGGAATGGAATGGAATAGAATAGAATAGAATAGAATAGAATAGAATAGAATAGAATAGAACAGAAAATATGGAATAGAAAATATGGAATAGAATAGAAAATATGGAATGGAATGGAATGGAGTGGAATAGAATAGAATAGAATAGAAAAGAAAAGAATAGAATAGAATAGAACTGGAAGGGACCTTGGAGGTCTTCTAATCCAGCTTCCCATTCAAGCAGGAGAACCTATACCATCTCAGACAAGTCTCTTCTTGAAAACCTCCAGTGATGGAGCACCCACAATTTCTGAAGGCAAATTCTGTTCCACTGGTTGATTGTCCTCACTGTTAGGAAGTTTCTCCTTAATTCCAGGTTGCTTCTCTCTTTGATTAGTTTCCAACTGTTGTTTCTTGTCCTACCCTCTTGTGCTTTGGAGAATAATTTGACCCCCTCTTCTTTGTGGCAGCCCATCAAATATTAGAAAACTGCTATCATGTCCCCTCTATTTCTTCTTTTCTTTAGACTAGCCAAACCCAAGTCCTACAGCTATTCTTTGTATGTTTTAGTCTCCAGGCCTTGGATCATCTTAGTTGCTCTTCTCTGAACTTTTTCCAAGGTCTAAACAACTTTTTTTGTAGTACGGTGACCAAAATTGGCTGCAGTATTCCGGGTATGGTCTCACTAAGGTTTTATAAAGTGGTATTAATACTTCACCTGATTTTGATTCCATGTCTCTGTTTATGCAACCCAGGATTGTATTAGCTTTTTTTGGCTGATGCTGCACACTGCTGGCTCATAGTCAAGTGATCGTCCATTAGAACTCCAAGGTCCCTCTCATAGTTGCTGTTTTTGAGCCAGGTCTCACCCAATCTGCATTTGTACCTTTGGTTTTTCCTGCCTAAATGTAAAACTTTGCTTTTCTCCACATTAAAACTCATTTTGTTGGCTAGGGCCCATTGTCATTCTGTACTCTGTTAAGAAGTCATGGATCTTGTAAATAGTCAGAATAGAGCTGGAGAAGTCCTTGGAAATCTTCTTGGCCAACCCCCTGCTCAAACAGGATACCATTTCACCTAAGCAGCTGTCCAGTCTCTTCTTATAAGCCTCCGGGGATGGAGCACCCCAGCTTCTGAAGGCAAGCTGTTCCACTGATTAATTCTTCTAACTGTCAGAAAATTTCTCCTTATTTATAGATTGGTTCTCTCTTTGATTAGTTTCCATCCATTGCTTCTTGTCCTGCTTTTAGGTTCTTTGGAGAATAGATGGACCCCCCTCAGCTTTGTGGCAGCCCCTGAGATATTGGAAGACTGCTATCATGTCACCCCTTGTTCTCCTTTTCACTAGACTAGTCATACCTAATTCCTGAAAATGTTCTTCGTATGTTTTAGCCTCCAGCCCCCTAATCATTCCTGTTGCTCTTCTCTGCACTTTTTCCAGCATCTCAACGTCTTTTTTTGCATTGTGGTGATCACAACTGGATGCAACATTCCAGTTTTGACAGATTCTCTATTCAGCTTGAAAGATTCTATATTTAGTATAAGGTGATGCTGTTTAGCATCACTGTTGTTAACTAGCCAAGTGATTCAGCACCGCCTCATGGTTTACACTTTATGTATATATATATATATATATATATATATATATATATATATATATATATATATATATATATATATATATATATGTCTTTGGTTATTCGGGTTTTCTCCCACGTAAAATTGGAAGTGTCTTGGCGACATTTCGATGAAGTTCCATTCGTCTTCTTCAGGCTGGTGTTTTTAGCTTCTTGCTTTGAGCAGCAAAGAATTTTAGCAAGAAGCTAAAAACACCAGCCTGAAGATGACGAATGTGACTTCGTCGAAACGTTGCCAAGACACTTCCAATTTTACGCGGGAGAAAACCCGAACAACCAAAGACCTATATACAAATACCCGCGAAAACCTCAGAAAACAAATATATATATATATATATATATATATATATATATATATATACATACACACACACATATAGTTTCGATTTTTAGGGTATTCATTATTCATTTGGGGGGGGATAAGGACAGGATAATTTACATTTCCTGATTGCCAGCCAGATATTATTTATCATCACCTTTACCCATCTCCTATGAAGATGACAAATGAAGGTATATTAACGGACCTTAAAACAATATGATACACGGTCTCCCAAACTTTAAAAGTTTCGCTGAGTTGCATTTCCACTGTAATTAGTTTTACTGCTTGTTGTCCTTTTTAATCAAATCCTATTTTAAGCAGACATCAGAATGAGATCTGATTTTCCAGAGGGGGTAAGAATCTTTTGGCATTCTGTTTAGCACTACAAAGGAAATACCCTGGGAATTATGTAATTCTAACATTCAGATAAATAAATAATCGTGTTTAGCACTGAGGGTGTAAATCAGCAAACTTTGAGGAGAGGAGCCTAGCTCAAAAATAGTCTGTAATGAGCTGCAAATATGCTCCAGCCTGGAAGATTATTAGTAGAGAAGTTGCCAAAGGAAAGAGAGGGAGAGAGGGAGAGAAGGAAAGAGGGAGGGAGAGAGAGAGTCAGAAAGAGAGAGAGAGAGAGAGAGAGAGAGAGTTCAATAGAAATAGATGATAGATTGACAATTATAAATAGATGCAGATGGATATAGAGAGATAGATATAAATAGGCAGATTGATTTAGAGGATAAAGGGATAAATGATATAAATCTGAGATAGATAGATAGATAGATAGATAGATAGATCAATAGAAATAGATGATAGATTGACAATTATAAATAGATGCAGATGGATATAGAGAGATAGATATAAATAGGCAGATTGATTTAGGGGATAAAGGGATAAATGATATAAATCTGAGATAGATAGATAGATAGATAGATAGATAGATAGATAGATAGATAGATAGATAGATAGATGATAAGAGATAGAAAAAATAGAAAGGTAGATATACAGAAATGCTGTAGATAGCTAGATAATAAATAGCTAGATGATAGATGAATAGATAGATCTAGATAGGTAGATAGATGAATACTGTAGATAGTTCAATAGAAATAGATGATAGTGACATTCAGATATAACTAGATGCAGACAGAAAGATACAGAGAGATGGATGTAAGAGAGAGATGATAAAGAGATAGATAAATTATGTAAAAGTGATAGATAGATAATTGATTGATTAGTCTTTAAACCATATCAAAGAAAATAAAGGTAATACAAGGCATATTTCCAGTGTAAACTAGGTAAAAGAAAATGTAATAGTAAAATACATATGTGCTATAATCAACATTCAGATAAATACATTGCCTTTACATGATACTCCCATCTATTCGATATTACAGATTCTCGGCTGAACTGCCTTGTCTATAAACACAGTGCTTCTGTGGAGGAAATAGGAGGAAATAGGACAGTCTGTGATTTGGGTCCCAAAAGGCTGTTCTTTCAAGTAGGGATTTTTAAATATCTAAGCAAAAAAAAAGGCAATCATAATTAAAAATAACTCTGGCCACCTCTGTTGCATTGATTAACTTCTGCTGATCCGTCAGATATCAAAGATGCGTGCATCAAAATGCAGGCACATTGCTTGATTCTCAAACCATGAACAGGCTTTTGACTTCTTTCCAAATCACTCATATATTGTTTGGAAAGAGGGCAAAAATGCTCATGCAGAGATATATCCCCTGTACAATTTATTGAAGCAATATTTGTGAAGATTTTTTTTTTATTATTTCCGTCACGGCAATGCAAAATTCAGCTTCAGGCTAAATTTGTAGTTCTTGTAGAACTTTTTGTTTTCAATTTTTTTATCAGTTTATCATAGCAAAAAACACAAAGTATAAAGAAAAATGGAAAGTAAAGAGAAAATAGGGGAGGAAGAAGAGAAGAGAGAAAAGTGTAGGATGGGGGGTGGAAGGGAAAAAAAAAACATTGACTTTGCCGATTAAAAAGATTTCATGTTATAGAAATGGCTGCTGTGTATTATTATATAAAAGTAAAAGGCTGAAGTTGTATGCTATTATTTTATTCTATTGCACCAAAAGGAATCAGAATAAAACAATAACATACAACTTCAGCTTTTTTACTTTTACATAATAATACATAGCAGCCATTTCTATATCGTGAAATCTATCTAATCGGCAAAACCCCAAATCAAAGTTTCCTTTTTTTTCCGTGCCTGAGGCACAAAATCCAGAAGCAGTTCCCAAGTGGAAACAAAATTAACGGCGTTCTTTTCTTTTTAATCAAAGCGGTCAATTTGGCCACCTCTGCTAACTCCAACAACTTTTGCAGCCATTCATCCCTTGTGGGAATCAAAATATCATTCCATTTTTTTGTGCATAAAGTAATCTTGCCACCCTTGGGATATATAACAAGAAAATTCCAAATTTTTTTTTCCCCCAAGTTCTTTATCCATTTGACCTTAATTTCATTGAGGGCCGCATCAGCATTGGGGTTGCCCTCAGGGGGCCGGGTGGGTGTGGCTAGGGTGGGTGCGGCCTACTGGGTGGGTGTGGATGGAGTGGGTGTGGCTTACTGGGTGGGTGTGACCAGCTCTACATCGTTCGCATCAAGGGTGCCTGTGGGGGCCTGGGCAGGAGTGGGACAGATGTGAGGGTCTCTGGCAGAAGGGGGTGGGACCGGGGCAAGTGCCAAGGCATGGTCCACTGGAGGAGCCTCACTGTTCCTCTCAGGCCATGCGGGGGGGGGGCTGGATGGTGATTCAGGCTGCCCGGAGCCCTGGGCAGCAGAGGTCAAACGCCCAGCCTGGCCCTCAAGGACCCGCGGCACCAAGCCCAGCCCCACTTCCCCAAGGGGGTGCCCAGGTGCACTTACCTCCTCCTCAAGGCTGCTGCTGCTGTGCTTGCTGTCCTTAGCCAGGTTGTTCATGATGGGTACGAGGGCAAAGTCAGAGGGAGGCCCATTCCGTCTCCATGGGAGGAGACCCGGCTTTGTATCCAAAGCTTCCTTAGCAATAGGATGGGAGACCCCAGGATAGGCCAGGAGGAGGGGGCAAGGGGATGGTGAAAGGGCAGCAGGGCAGGACTAAGGCAGGACTTCCTTAGACCCTCCCCTCTCCTTTCCTTCTTTCCTTCCTTCTTTCCTAAGTACAGAGTGGTGAGAAAATATTTGAGATGAGGGAAGAAGAAAAACAGGCAAGAAACACAGCTGGGGAGGTGTCGCCCTTCGTGAGGAATGAAGAAATGCACCATCGCCTGGAAGTGGCCAGTGTGATGGTGCATTTCTTCATTTCTCACAAGGGTGACACCTCCCTAGCATGCACCCAGGGGGTGGGGCGGACACGGCAGGGGCTGGTTCCTCGCTGTTTCCAGACGGCCTTGTGGAGCTAAGACTGAATGTATTTCAGCATAGATGGCCACCACAAAATTCTACATTGGCTCCCGGCTGGCCTGGGCCAGGGCCAAGGCAGTGGGGGCCGTTCCCTCACTGTTTCCAGGATGGCTTCGCAGGCCACATGAAACCACTTTGCAGGCCACATCCAGTCCCTGGACCTTGTGTTTGACATGTCTGCCTTAGACCTTGAAGAAAAAAAAAAATTCTGGTTTTATCCTGAAGTTCACTTTAAGAATCTTCTGTATTAAGATGTGAATCTTACTCCAATCTTTCTTGGCTTGTAATTCTAATAAAGCAAACATAAAGCAAAGCAACTTCACATGCTAGTAAGGTAAAGTTTAGATGCCCTAGTAGCACGCTATGTAAACTTTCTGAAGATTCGTGAATATTCTCAAATGTAAAATAAAACACTCCAAACTGACCTTCAAATAGAGTTGAATCTTTAAGGTCTTTAGTGCTTTCTGATCTTGGTTGTTTTTCTTGCAGATGTTTCTTGCAGATGTTTAGGTAACATCCTCTGATTAGATACAAGTGGTTTGCTTTGTTATCCTAAGAATAGAAGATTATATTTGTAGCTTAGAGTTGAACTATGGAGTCCTTAGTGCTCTCTGAGCTTGGTTGTTTTGCTGCAGACATTTTATGACCCAACTAGGGAACATCATCAGTGGAAGGAGGAGGAGAGGAGGAGGAGGAGGAGGATGATGACTGCTGTGGGTTCCTTGGTGCTCTCTGAACTCGATTGTTTTCTTGCAGACATTTCATTACCTAACTAGGTTACATCAACAGCGCTAGGAGGGAGTGGGTTTTGCTCTCTATTTACATACAAGTGTTTTGGCTAGAAGAGAGAATTTGTAGCTCAGAGTTGAACTATGGGGTCCTTGGTGATCTCTGATAGTGGGTGCCTGCCTCACACCTCACTATTCCCCAAGATTTCACCTTTTTCACACGTAATCCTCCAGACTATCTGTGCCCCCGAAGGATCTCCCAATTTGAAAAAATCAGAGTTAGAGGACAAAGACTGTCCTCTTTCCCCTGCTCCACCTCCACGTCACCACCGGAAACCCGGATATTTCTGTAGATAATATGCTAGAAGAAGTGGCTGAAGCCTTAAAGGACAAAAATCACAGTTCAAATGACAGGGTGGAACACCGAACCAAATCAGATGTTCTAGGCTGCTTATCTCTTGACCGCTCATTCATACCGAGAGTCTATGTTTGTGTTTGCAGATCTTTTTCCATCATTGATCTCAAAGACAAAACATAGTTGATTTCACTGACACAATTTCATTTTTATTGCCTTGCTCACAGTTCATTGATTAGCCGATGCTGGGCAGAAAATCTTGCTGGTCAGTTAATCACCTCCCTGCTGTTGGAATTAACTAAGAGCTGAAGTCATAACCAAAGACCAGTAGAGATTCTTAGCGCAAACTGGTAGGAAATCAAGTTCCCTCTGGTTCTCTGCCTCCCTGGATGAGTGGAAATGAGACCGACAAAGATAAATACTTATAATAGCTCTGAACCATATTTCGCAACAGGGAGGCTAAGAAATTGTCGCAGCCTTTCATTTCCACAAAGGAAGTGGTTTTAGAAAGGAGCCTACAGGGGTTCCCCCCCTTTTTTTTTCTTTTTAAACTTCATACATTTGTACTAAAAGCTGCTCGGGGTTCCTTGGGAAATTGATAGGGAAATAACTGTTTTGTTTTTTTTAATGTAAGGACCCACCCCACTTTGCATCTTAAGAAGACAGAACTCTTGGAATAATTCTTCCAACAGGAATCCTTTATTAAGAGAAAATGGTTGCAGGCGTTCTACAGGACTTGGGGTTCAAGCTCTCCCATTCGAGGTTTTAAGGGGTTCCCCAGTAGTCCCACCCAATCACCCCCCTCTTCCAGTGACAGTTTCAGGCATCACAATCCCACCCCCTCTTCCTTTCTGCCGGCTGGATGGAAACTCCGGATAAACTACATGAAAGGTAAATAGCCTCCTTTGTTATGATGAGGCCTTTTGGTGCTATCCACATTCAAACCCTTTGAAGTTGTACCGAAGGAAGTGAGGGCCATAAAGCCCCTTTGTTCACCCCCCTCTTTTTCTTTATGACAGAATCCAGAGAGGGCAGAAATGGGGTTTTCTATAATTGATAACTGGAGATGAAATATAATTGGATTCTGACATTTAAACTGAAATGTTCTCCAGTGTTTCTGATGTCTTGGAACTGTTGCTGTGGGTTGCAGGTCAACGGTTGATCAGGTTAAAGCAGGAAAGAGAACTAGGGAAAGAAATGGAAAAGGAACACATTTGCCAACGGGATGGTCCCAACCCACTCGTGCTGGCAGGAAGAGCCTGCTGGAGACACCCTTGGTCAAGGATGTCTATGGAGATTCTCCGTCATCCAGGAGGCAACTGGACTCTCTTGTTTTTCTTTTTAAGACATTTCATTTCTCATCCAAGAAGCTTCTTCAACTCTGACTAGAGGGTGGGGAGTGGAAGGATTTATACTCCTTGCAGACAGCTGGTCATTTGCCTTCTTTTAGAGAGTTGTCTACGCAGACAACACAGACTCATCCCCAACAGCCTGCGCCTGTCTTCAACAGGGAAGGGACCCAGGACAGAAAACATCCTGCAGTCAAGAAGGGCCCATGCCCATTTACACTACACAGGTGACCTTAAGGACACAAACAAGCCTCCAAATGTCCTCAACGACTCTCTTAAAAGAAGGCAAATGACCAGCTGTCTGCAACGAATATAAATCCTTCCATTCCTCACCATCTGGTCAGAGCTGAAGAAGCTTCTTGGATGAGAAGCGAAACGTCTTCAAAGAAAAACAAGAAAGTTCAGTTGCCTCCTGGGGGAAAAAAAAAGCATCTTTGGGACATTGTCAAGGAATTTCATCAGGCAGACTCCAGCAGAAGAGCCTTTTCCACCCTCTGGGACATCCTGCCCCATGAGGTGAGATCAACCTCTATCCTCTTGTCTTTCAAAAAGGAGCTGACAACTTGTCTCTGCCAACCAGCTTGGGATCCTGATGGGGACATCCCATTTTGGAGGTGGCTAGTAGATTAGCAGAAGATCCCACTTCCGTTCCATCTATGCATTGTTTCTTTTTATCTACTGCATTGTTAATTTTAATGTCTATGTAGATTCTCGCATACTAAAAAGCAGAGACATTACCCTGCTAACAAAAGTACGTATAGTCAATGCCATGGTTTTCCCAGTTGCAATGGATGGCTGTGAAAGTTGGACCATAAGAAAGGCTGAGCGCCAAAGAATTGAGGCCTTTGAAGTCTGGTGCTGGAGAAGACTCCTGCGTGTCCCCTGGACTGCAAGGCGATAAAACCGGTCAGTCCTAGAGGAGATCAACCCTGACTGCTCTTTAGAAGGCCAGATCCTGAAGTTGAAACTCAGGTACTTTGGCCATCTAATGAGAAGGAAGGATTCACTGGAGAACAACTGGGAAAGATGGAGGGCAAGAGAAGAAGGGGACGACAGAGAAGGAGGTGGCTGGATGGAGTCACTGAAGCAGTAGGCGTGAACTTAAATGGACTCCAGAAGATGGTAGAGGACAGGAAGGCCTGGAGGAACGTTGTCCATGGGGTCGCGATGGATCGGACATGACTTCGCAACTAACAACAACAACAACAATGTAGATTCTCAATCATCCAGGCTATGGTTGTCCCAAATCTGTTTTTTTTTCCCCAAAGGCAACTGGACTTTATTGTCCTTGAAGATGTTTGGCTTCTTATCCAAGAAGCTTCTTCAGTTCCTTGAAAGTCTTCAACGAAAAACAAAGTCCATTTTCCTTTTGAAGAAAAAGAAAAAAAAAACACTTTTGGTTTAATTTTAATGAGTTAACTTTTCAGTGCCAATGTTTTAGTGTTTTTAACTGTCTCTATTGTCCCAAATGTGCTTTTTTTCCAAAAAGGCACTTGGATTTTCCACTTCTCATCCATGAAGCTTCTTCAAGTCGGATGAGAAGTGAAATATTTTCCAAAGAAAAAGAGAAACAAGAAAGTCCAATTGCCTTTTGGAAAAAGCACCCTTGGGACAACCATCACCTGGATGATGGAGAATCTCCACAGACCACTGTCTCTATTATTATTTATGTTATTGTAAGCCACTTAGAGTCACTGGATAGAGAGATAGGTGACATATACATTTGATAAAGAAATGCATGCAAAATTAATTCCCTCTGCATCAACCGAAAACGTTCTTTTCTTTTAAATCAATGAATGTTGAGAGTTACAGATTCAGTTGTTGAGTGTGGAATTCAGCATAGATCTATAAGGGAGGGAGCTGCTAACTCCCACTCTCCTTGAATTTGTTTCAGCTTTCATGAACACAGATGCTTGACTCCAATTATAGCTATGTGGTTTGTTCATGTGTAAATAGAAGGTATTCATCAGTTAATGTTAACCATCTGCAGAGGGAAATAACCCCAACTCTTTCCTTCACACCCTACTTGCAGACTTCTCACGAATATCTAGTTTGCCACTGTGAAAATCCGGTGATTGGATCAGACAAACTTTCAGTCTGATTGAATACCGATTTTCTGATGCTGTTATATGTTTCCAAAAAAAGTCATGAAACAACCTTATTCTCAGTGAAATGTTCAATAGTCACAGTCTTTTTCATCCCAGGATTTTGTGATGTTGTTAGCTGCAAAGTCATATCTGATCCATTACGACCCCATGGACACCGTTCCTCCAGGCCTTCCTGTCCTCTACCATCTTCTGGAGTCAATTTTAGCTCACGCCTACTGCTTCCGTGACTCCATCCAGCCACCTCCTTCTCTGTCGTCACCTTCTTCTCTTACCCTCAATCTTTCCCAGCATTAGGATCTTCTCCAGTGAGTCCTTCCTTCTCATTAGGTGGCCAAAGTATTTGAGTTTCAACTTTAGGATCTGGCCTACTAAAGAGCAGCCAGGGTTGATCTCCTCTAGGACTGATTGATTTGATTACCTTGCAGTCCAGGGGACTTGTAGGAGTCGTCTCCCGCACCATAGTCCAAAGGCCTCCATTCTTTGGCGTTCAGCCTTTCTTATGGTCCAACTTTCACAGCCATACATTGCAACTGGGAAAACCATGGCCTTGACTATATGTACTTTTGTTGGCAGGGTGATGTCTTTGCTTTTTTAATATGCCGTCTAGATTTGCCATAGCTTTCCTCCCCAGGAGCAAGTGTCTTTTAATTTCTTGGCCGCAGTCCCCATCTGCGGTGATCTTGGAGCCCAGGAAGATAAATTCTGTCACTACCTCCATTTCTTCCCCATCTATTTGCCAGGAATTGAGAGGACCAGATGCCATGATCTTGCTAGTGGAGTACAATCCATGAAAGTTTAGGTGTTAATAAATTTATATGGAGATTCTCCATCATCCAGGTCACGGTTGTCCCAAAGGTGCTTTTTTCAGGAGGCAACTGGACTTTTTTCTTTTTTCTTTGAAGACATTTCACTTCTCACCCAGGAAGCTTCTTCAGCTCTGACTGCATGGTGGAGAATGGAAAGATTTATACTCCTTGTAGACAGCTGGTCATTTGCGCTCTTTTAGAGAGTCGTTGAGCCCACTTGGAGGTTTATCTGTGTCCTCAGGGTCTCCTGAGTAATGAAAATGGATGTGCAGCCTTCTTGGAACTGCTGAAAGGACTATGTTGTAGACTGGAGATAGATGATGTCGTATCCCTCCCCCTCTGTTGAGAGAGGGCTATTCAATTTTGACATAATAGCCTCTATGATGATAAACTGCACTTCTTTGCCTATCCTTTTAGAACTCCGTATGTCCTGATGTTCATCTTAAGCTTCTATTATCTCAACATTAAGGCCAACAGTGTCTAGGAGCTGAGGTCCCATCAGAAGAGACAAAGTTACAGCCAAAATGTATAACGGATACTCACCTATGTGCTGGAAGTACAAAAAAGAAAAGGGCACATTTTTTTCATGTATGGTAGACATGTAGAGAAGCACAGGTGTATTGGCTTATGGTCTGGGAATGGGTAACAGAAATGACTAGGCAAAGCATCCAATATAAACCTGAGACATTATTATTAGGAATATTAGGGGAAAAGGTAAATAAATGTGACACATATCTAATCATACACGTGATAACGGCAGCAAGGATTCTATTTGCTCAAAAGTGGAAAGCAATGAAGCACCAAGTGGGGAAGTACTAATAAAGAAAATTATGTATTGCGCAGAACTAGACAAGATAACTAAAAAACTAAAAAATCAGGAAGAAACAGAACTTTATCGAATCTGGAATAAATTCTATAAATCAGTGGTTCTCAACCTTTCTAATGCCGTGACCCCATAATACAGTTCCCCATGTTGTGGTGACCCCCAAGTGGGTGTGGCCACCAATAAGAGGGAGTAGGACAGCTAGGGAAAAGGGAAAAAAATGGCGGACAGCGTGGTTTGGCGACCCCCGTGAAATGGTCATTCGACCCCAAATGGGGTCCCGACCCACAGGTTGAGAACCACTGCTATAAATAGAGGGGGAAAAGAATGGGGTCAACAGAAGAGATATAAGCAGAGGTAGATACTAGGAATGTACAGCTGTATAAAGATATATCATACATATTTAAATGTATAGTATGGATTGACAAGACGGAGATGTATGTCAAAGGCAATGTTCCATGTTCAATGTTTTTAATCTCTTCTTTTTTCTTTTGTAGTCAATAAAAATTTGGTTTTTTTTTAAAAAAAAGAAGAGACAAAGTTACTATACTTGATCTAAAGAGGATTTCTACTTCCTGCTTTAGAGAAGGTCCAGAAGAAGACAACAAAGATGACACAAGATTTTAGGATGTGCCCTGAAGATTGGCTGAAGGAACTTCGGATGTGTATTCTGGAGAAAGGAAGATTGAATCATGCCAAAATCACTGGCAATGGAAAAAAGTCATGATACGTCGCGACACGTCACGTGACATTGCGAGTTTGACATCCCTGACCTACAGGGAAACAACAGGGTAGACAACCATGACTTGAGAAATTAGGACCCGAACTAACAGATATAACCTGAAACCATCAAAGGTCATTTAAATATGAAGAAAATCTTTTTTAATAGTAAGATCTGAATAACAAGGTCTCCCAGTACAGGTTGCGGGATCGCTAACTCTGCAAGTTTGCAGGAAAAGGATAGATGGTTACTTTTTAATGCTGATGTAACTACTTTTCTTGCACATTGCAGATAGTTGAATTAATAGAAGAGGATATTTCCAGCTCAAGGATGAACAGTAAGATCCTTGGTGCTCTTTGAGCTTGGCAGTGTTTCTTGCAGATGTTTCATTACCTAATTAGGTAAGGTCATCAGTGCTAGAAGAGAGTGGGGTTTGATCTCTGATTATATACAAGTGGCTTGCCCTGTCAGTGTTGGTGGGGGTGTTCTTGGTGGTTCCTTGTTTAGGCTGATGTTTACTGATTGTTTGTCTGAGTTGGTAGCTCCATGATTGGGGTATTGTCATGAACAATGTATAAATCTCACTCCCTTCTAAGTACTGATGATGTTACCTACTTGGGTTATGAAACATCTGCAAGAAAACAACCAGAGCAGCACCAAGGAACCCACAGAAGTCCTCCTCCTCCTCCTCCACTCCACAAACCTTCTAGCATGGATGATGTTGGATAATGAAATGGCTGCAAGAAAACAACCAAGCTCAGAGAGCACCAAGGACCCCACACTTCTCCTCCTCCTCTCCACAAACCTTCTAACATGGATGTTATTACCTAGCTGGATAATGAAATGTCTGCAAGAAAACATCCAAGCACAGACAGCACCGAGGACCCCACACTCCTTGCTCTTCCTCCTCCTCCTCCTCCTTCTCTCCACAAACATTCTAGCATGGATGATGTTACCTAGTTGGGTAATGAAATGTCTGCAAGAAAACAACCAAGCTTAGAGGAATAATGATAGGAATATTCTGTACTGGCCCAGCATGATTGGACACACGAGAAATATGTCTCTGGTGCATAGGCTCTCAGTGTACATATAAATAACAAAGTGGTAAGTTATAGATCATAAATCTTAAGATGCAAATAAACAGTAATAGATCTTTAGATATCAATAAGAGAAGTAGTAGGAAAGAGGAGAAGAAGACGAACAGAACAGAACAGAACAGAATAGAATAGAATAGAATAGAATAGAATAGAATAGAATAGAATAGAATAGAATAGAATAGAATAGAATAGAATAGAGGGGATGGGATGGGATGGAACAGAACGGAACAGAACAACAGAACAGAACAGAATAGAATAGAATAGAATAGCAGAGTTGGAAGGGACCTTATAGGTCATCTAATCCAACCGCCTGTTTAAAAAAGATGAGAATACCAAGACCTCCACAGAGTTCTCTCAGGGAATTCTGGGGAAAAGCCCAGATATTTTCAAGTTGCTGAGATTGAGAAAATTGGATGCTTTGGGTGCCTTCTAATGCTACCGTTCACTCTTTCTTTGATCCACTTTACAGATACGGGTTGCATTCAGCCTCTGGCAATTGCATTCATGTGTGTTTGTCAGTACCGAATTCCATCTGCTGAAAAAACACCTAAAGATCTGGTAGACTTCGTTGCCTTTTCTTCGCATCTCCAGGCTGGGTTTCCACTTGTCTTCTGCTTTGTCCTGTCAGCAGACCTCAAGCTCCTTTCGATCAGACTTTGGATGTAAGGAAATTACTGTGAAAGGCAATAGAAAGACTTGGTTCCTCAACAAGAGAAAGACAGCGTACTACAGTTGCTGTGTCCCATCCTGGTTTTATATTGTGGGAAGTCACCCCCCCCAGAGAAGGAAATATTAAAAGGGCAGAAAAATATATTTTCTCAAAGGATCTTAAAGAGGTAGAAAAGCATGCCCAGTTTTCTTAATAGCCCTAAGTCTCCCTCCCCCAAGCAGAAACCAGCTCTGTAGAAATGCAGATGTAAACCATTCAGGAAGGTTGAAGGTAGAAGATTAAGAAGACAAAGACACCTAAAATCTACATACCCCACCCAAACTCTAAGACAGGACATAATAGGATTAACTCACAGATGCCAAAGGGACACAGGTCAGAATACATGACATAGGAAATAGCCTCAAACAGGAACAGGAAACAACTCCAAACAAAAGGCTCCAGAGGATATAAAAACCCACTCCCTACATGTGCTCACTCTCTCTTTTCTGCCAGAGCCATCTTTCTGTCTAGCTCTCCTCTTCAATAAACTGCAACCTTCTTTCTAAAGCAGTCGCCATGTTTATTCCCAGCTTGGACTGAACCATGATGAAGACTTTTCTTTTAAGAGTAACATCATCAGTGCTAGAAGGGAGTGGGGTTTGTGGAGAGGACAAGGAGGATTGTGGGATCCTTGGTACTCTCTTAACTGAGTGCTTTTCTTGCAGGTTTTCACCACCCAACTAGGGAACATCATCAGTGCTAGAAGGGACAAAGGTTTGTGGAGAGGGGAGGAGACGGAGGAGGAGAAGGGATGTGGGGTCCTAGATGCTCTCTGACCATTGTGGTTTTCCTGCAGAAGCTTCATTACCCAACTAGGTAGCCTCAGTAGTGCTAGAAGGGAGAGGGGTTTGTGTTATATATCTATTATTTCTTCCCAGATCCAGCTCTTCCACCTCCATCTATCC
Source organism: Crotalus tigris (assembly GCF_016545835.1). Lineage (NCBI taxonomy): Eukaryota > Metazoa > Chordata > Lepidosauria > Squamata > Viperidae > Crotalus > Crotalus tigris. Next base: position 21,590 of record NW_024098047.1, on the reverse strand, counting down.
CCACCTTCTCCAGCTCCATATTTGTCTGAACTTTTGTCTTTTTCTACCTCCATCAGCCCCGTTTCGACCCAGGTAAGACCAACCAGAATTAGCCCACAAATGCCAAAAAAGGCACACTCAGATTCAGATCAAAGTTCATGCCACAGGAACAACTCCAAACAAAATGCTCCAGAGGGTATAAAATCACACTCCCTATATGTGCTTGCTCTCTTTTCCCCCGAGCCATCTTTCTGTCTGGCTCTCCTCTTCAATAAACTACAAGCTTCTTTCTAAAGCAATCGCCATGTTGTTTATTCCCGGCTTGGACTGAACCATGATGAAGGCTTTTCCTTCAACAATATCAAAATTGTCAAATTGCTTCAAATGAAATTAATACTGTGTGGTAAGAGTGTGTGTGTGTGTGTGTGTGTGTGTGTGTGTGTTGTGTTGCTGTAAATCTAGAACTTGGTGTGGCTATGCAATCAGATCCTTCATTCTTCTTCCCTTTTCCTTAGGACCACCAGATCCCAACTGTAAAACTACAGATGAACTATAGGTGACAGCAAGCTTGGTTTTCTGTATCTCTTTGCTGCCATCTACTGGTTGAGTCTTGTCCCAAAGGTGCTTTTTTCAAGAGGCAACTGGACTTTCTTGTTTTTCTTTGAAGATGTTTCACTTCTCATCCAAGAAGCTTCTTCAACTCTGACTGGTTGGTGGGGAATAGGAGGATTTATACTTCTTGCAGACCGCTGATCGTTTGCATTCTTTTAGAGAGTTGTTGAGGCCACTTGGAGGTTTACCTGTGTATTCAGGCTCACCTGAGTGGTGCAAATGGATGTGGAGCCTTCTTGGCTGCAGGATGTTTTTCTGCCCGGATCCCTTCCCTGTTGAAGACAGGCACAGGCTGTTGGGGATGAGTCTATGTTGTTTGCATCTGAAACTGAAGTTCAAATGGTTCCTGTAGCCTGCAATGTTTTCTGGAAATCTGTTCATGCTCCTGCACCAATTGAAGAGTGTTCATCCAAAAGTGCATTGCTAAATGTCTATGGAGATCCTCCGTCATCCAGGTCACGGTTGTTCAGAGCTGAAGAAGCTTCTTGCATGAGAAGCGTTTTTACAATTCTGAAAGGCATAGAGTGCCATGAACCAGTCAGGATAACCCATATAATTATAAACCTTTTATAGTAATCAGTAGTCTTCAGTACTCACAGTGACACAGTTGAGTCACAGTTCAAAAGAGAGAAGTTCCCTGAGGATGGGGTCTAGGCAGTGGTGGGATTCAGCTGGTTTGCACCATTTTGGCAGAACCGGTAGCTAATTATTTGTTGCCCAGGCCCAGAATGGACTTCTGGAAGTGGCAACCACACAGAGAACTGGTTGTTCACATATTTGAATCCCACCACTGGATAGATAGATAGATAGATAGATAGATAGAGAGAGAGAGAGAGAGAGAGAGAGAGAGAGAGAGAGAGAGAGAGAGAGAGAGAGAGAAAGATAGACAGATATAGTGGTGGGATTCAGCCAGATCGGACCACTTCGACAGAACTGGTAGCTATTTTTTTGTTGCCCAGGCCCAGAACCAAATTCCGGAAGTGGCATCCACACTGAGAACCGGTTGTTCACATATTTGAATCCCACCACTGGCTCTAGGACAATCTCAAAAGCTTTTAAGAATAAACCTGTGGTCCAGGTGACCAACAAAGATTGGCTCCTGCAAACATTATCCTGGGACATGTATATTTGCATTGATTTGTGGCCCAGTTGAACTAAAGGTTACAAGGAATGTTAACTCTTTTATCTTATCAACAGCATACCTTACCTTTAAGACTATGCTACCAGGATCTTCTCACTTTGATGGTTAGACCTTCCTGAGTAGGACAGGAGATCTGACCTATGTGATATATTGCTGTCATCCTTGGCAAATAAAGCAGTTCAATCTCATAACGATAGAGCCGTGGTGGCCCAGTGATTAGAATGCAGGCTAATTCTGCACACTGCCAGCAGTTCGATTCTGAAGGTTGACTCTGCCTTCTATCCTTCTGAGGTCAGTAAAATGAGGACCCAGATTCTTGGGGGCAAGATGCTGACTTTGTAAACCACTTAGAGAGGGCTGTAAAACACTATGAAATGATATATGTCTAAGGCCTAATGTTAATCCTTCCTTATCTTCCTCCGTCTCCCCTCCTCTTCCCTCCCTCCCTCCCCCCCTCTCTCTCTCCCTTCCTTCCTTCCTTCCTTCCTTCCTTCCTTCCTTCCTTCCTTCCTTCCTTCCTTCCTTCCTTCCTTCCTTCCTTCCTTCCTTCCCTTGGTGATGCAGTGACTAGAATGCAGTACTGCTCTGTGGGGCAGTACATAAGTCTAACTGCTAAAACTGTCTTAAAGTTGGCAAAGTTGAGAAATACTCAACCAGTGGCTAAATGTCTATGGAGATTCTCAGTCATGGTTGTCCCAAAGGTGCTTTTTCAGGAGGCAACTGGACTCTCTTAGTTTTTTCCTGAAAACATTTCACTTCTCATCCATGAAGCTTCTTCAGTTATGACTGAAAGGTGGAGAGCAGAAGGATTTATATTCCCATCAGGACAAGATTCAGCAGTCCATTTGCCTTTAAAAGACAAAGGCCACTCTTTTGAAGACAAAAAAGTCCACATTCTGGACAGAGAGCCATTGGCTTGAAAGAGGGGTCAAAGAGGCCATCTAGGTTACGACTGAACAGACCTCCCTCAACAGAGAAGGAGGGATATGACAGCACCTGTCACCTGTTTACAACAAAGTCCTTTCAGCAGTTCCAAGAAGGATCCACATCAGTTTGCACTTTTCAAGTGACTCTGAGGGCCCAGATAAACCTTCAAGCGACCTCAACAAGTCTCAGAAAGAACGCTAACAATCAGATAATAATAATAATAATAATAGTAAAGTTGGAGGTCATCTAGTCCAACCCCCCCTGCTCAGGCAGGAAACCCTACACCATTTCGGACAAATGGCTGTCCAGTCTCTTCTTAAAAACTTCCAGTGTTGGAGCATTTACTGCTTCTGGAGGCCAGCTGTTCCACTGATTAATTGTTCTCACTGTCAGGAAGTTTCTCCTTAGTTCTAGGTTGCTTCTCTCCTTGATTAGTTTCCACCCGTTGCTTCTTGTCCTGCCTTCAGGTGCTTTGGAAAATAGCTTGATTCCCTCTTCTTTATGGCAGCCCCTGAGATACTGTAAGACTGCTATTCTGTCCCCCCTTGTCCTTCTCTTCGTTAAACTAGACATACCCAATTCCAGCAGCCTTTCCTTATATGTTTTAGCCTCCAGTCCCTTAATCATCTTCGTTGCTCTTCTCTGTACTCTTTCTAGAGTCTCAACATCTTTTTTACATTGTGGTGACCAAAACTGGATGCAGAATTCCAAGTGTGGTCTTACCAAGGCATTGTAGAGTGTAGAAGACTGCAAGGAATATAAATCCTTCCATCCTCCACCATTCAGTCAGAACTGAAGAAGTTTTTTGGGTGAGAAGCAAAACATCTTCAAGGAAAAACAAAGGAAGTCCAGTTACCTCTTGCAAAAGCACCTTTGGGACATCTATCTGGTGTAGTTCCTTGGACCTCACACTAGGATCCAAGCTTTCTGGGAGAATGTGGTTGCTTCTAATTTTGCAGACCAGTTCCATTAACTCTACTTAGATTTACTTACCAGAACCTGTGGGTTTTTAAAGCTGGGGTCCCCAACCCCCGGTCTGTGGACCAGTATCGGGCTGCGGGATGCCAGCAACCAGTCCACAGAAACAAGCAAAGCCCCATCTGCAGGATGCATGCAGCACACAAAACCATGCACCCTCCGGTCCATGGAAAAGTTTCTCTCCACAAGGTCCTTGGTGCCCAAAACGTTGGGAAACTCTGTTCTAAAGCAGAGAAGAAGAGATGGTGGCCCATCGCAAAGGAAAAAAAAAGTCCACCTTCCCAATATTTGAGGGAGCCCACAAAATGCTTATGTGGAAAATTTGGAGACCCAGAGAATAAGAAATAAATAAAAAATGAATAAGTATTGGCCGAAAGATGTTTTCTTTCATTGGAGACTCTAAATTCGAAACACTGACTGACATTGATTAATCCTGAAAAGTATGGAGGCCAAACCTGTCCAAAGGCAATTATTCCAGCTTTTATTCTTTTTGCAAAAGCTAATTGGACTGACAATGAAATGTTTTTACAGTACTTGAGGCAGACTGGCAGGTGTTTGTAGGACAGTGTGATGGCTAAAATCCTATTTTCTAATAAAGGGAAACAAGGGGATGGAGAAAATGTTATTTCCATCTTCTAGATCTGTCCTGATTTTGTTTATTTTTCTTATAAATCAGCACACTCCAAGATTCCTGGAAGTTTACAACAACAACATCTTCTTCTTCTTCTTCTTCTTCTTCTTCTTCTTCTTCTTCTTCTTCTTCTTCTTCTTCTTCTTCTTCTTCTTCTTCTTCTTCTTCTTCTTCTTCTTCTTCTTCTTCTTCTTCTTCTTCTTCTTCTTCTTCTTCTTCGTCTTCTTCTTCTTCTTCGTCTTCTTCTTCTTCTTCTTCTTCTTCTTCTTCTTCTTCTTCTTCTTCTTCTTCTTCTTCTTCTTCTTCTTCTTCTTCTTCTTCTTCTTCTTCTTCTTCTTCTTCTTCTTCTTCTTCTTCTTCTTCTTCTTCTTCTTCTTCTCCTCCTCCTCCTCCTCCTCCTCCTCCTCCTCCTTCTACTGTCCTTTTATTTTTTCTTCTTTTATTTCTCTGTCTTCATCTTCCTTATACCTTCCTGTCAAATTTTCTTCCTTTTTTTCACTGTCACCATCTTTCTTCTTTATCCTTCTTCTTATGAATTTCATTTTTTCTTCTTTTTCTGTCTCCATCTTTCCTCCTCCTCCTCCTTCCTTGTCTTCTCCTTCTCCTTCTCTTTTTTCTTCTCGTCCTTATACCTTCCATTTATTTTTTATTTTTTTCTTTCTTTGTCTCCATTTTCCTTCTCCTCCTCCTTCTTATATTTTCCTTCCATTTTATCTTCTTTTCTTTCTATGACTCCATCTTCCTTCCTTCTTTTCCTTCTCCTTCTTATACATTCCTTTCATTTTATCTTTTCCGAAAGGTGCTTTTTCAAAAGGCAATTGGACTTTTTTTTTTTCCTTGAAGACATATTGCTTCTCATCCAAGAAGATTCTTGGATGAGAAGTGAAGTATCTTCAAGGAAAAACAAAAAAGATCCAGTTGCCTTTTGAAAAAGCATCTATGGGATAACCATGACTGGATGATTGAGAATCTCTATAGACTTTTCTACTTTTCTTTCTCTGTCTCCTCCTCCTCCTCCTCCTCCTCCTCCTCCTCCTCCTCCTCCTCCTCCTCCTCCTCCTCCTCCTCCTCCTCCTCCTCCTCCTCCATCTTCTTTGAACATACAACAAACACAATTTCTTGTTTCTTGCCCCCGTTCCTCCAGCAGCCCTCTTAAATATTAAACACCTTACCGGAAAAAAAAAGTTCCTTTTTTAAAATCGTTTACCTGACTATCACAAGCAGGGGACATCATCTGAATCTTGGCAGAGCTTCAAATCCAGCAATCTTTTGTGGGTATTCATGTGTGTGCCTATTTCTCTTCCACTTTTTGAATTCAAAACGAAGCCACTTAGAAAACCAGGTGCGTGGGTTGTGAGAAGGGAAAAAAAAAGAAACAGAACAAACAAGCAAGCAAAATCTATTGAAACAAACAAGACTTTCCCAAATGAAACAATTTACCTGCCGTGATCCAACAGCCTTCTGAAACATTTTATTTATTTATTTATTTATTTATGAGACTTATATACCGCTTTAAGTGCAAGGACTCTGTAAGTGGTGTACACTAGTAAGCAATGTATATATATATATTTACATTGCCCCCAACAATCTGGGTCCTCATTTTACCTACCCCGGAAGGATGGAAGGCTGAGTCAACCTTGAGCCAGTGAGATTTGGACCGCTGACCTGCTGAACACAGTCAGCTAAAGTGGCCTGCAGTACTGCACTCTAACTGCTACGCCACCTCGGCTCATTTTATCTGTACTTCCTAAATAAGTTTGGGTACAGCTATGGAAGATCAAGGTAATGGTGGCGGTTCTCGTTTCTCTTCTTCCTCTTCCTTCCAGAAGAGGGAAATCCTTCAATACAGGTAGTCCTCGACTTAAAACCATACCTGAGCCCAACATTCCCATTGTTAACCTACATCAGGGCTAGGCAACCTTGGCTCTTTTATGACTCGTGGACTTCAACTCCCAGAATTCCTGGGCCAGCCATACTGAGGGGAAAGGGAGAGGTTTCCAAGCTGAGGCATGCCGGCTCAGGAATTCTGGGAGTTGAAGTCCACGAGTCATAAAAGAGCCAAGGTTGCTTACACCCGGCCTAGTCTATTGAGCCTGACAGGAGTAGATTATCAGAAACTGGTAGGCCTAGTTCATGCTTAAGCAGCCTTGGCTCTTTTATGACTCATGGAATTCAACTCCCAGAATTCCTGAGCCAGCACGGCTCAGCTTGAAAACCTCTCCCTTTCCCCTCAGTGAGGCTGGCTCAGGAATTCTGGGAGTTGAAGTCCGCAAGTCATAAAAGAGCCAAGGTTGCCTACCCCTGGTATAAGGTCTCCTGTTCTAAGCAGTGAGCCTCCTTGGGTAGGGGTAGGCCACCTTGGCTCTTTCATGACTTGTGGACTTCAACTCCCAGAATTCCTGAGCCAGCATGGCTCAGCTTGGAAACCTCTCCCTTTCCCCTCAGCATGGCTGGCTAAGGAATTCTGGGAGTTGAAGTCCACAAGTCATAAAAGAGCCGAAGTTGCTTACCCCTGACCTAGACATTGTTAAGTTTGTCCCATTTTACGATCTTCTTTGCTTCCGTTGTGAAGGGAATCACTGCTTTTGTTAACTTAGGAACATGTTTGTTAAGTGAAGGGGGAATAATATGACCCCGGGAGTCTACAACTGTCATAAATACATGCAAGTTACCAGGCATGCAAACTTTGTTCATACATGCAAAACACGGTCATAAGTCATTGTTTTCACTGCCTGTTAAACAGATATGAAATAAACAGCTGCAGGACTTGGGTTTGGCTAATCTAAAGATTCTTCTGCAGTCACGACATAAGCCTAAGACTGAAAATCAGGCTTGTCAGATGCTATATTTTTTCCATCCTGCTCTCTGGAGTAGAGAGTTTGTCTCTGACAGAAGGCCACCTGAAGAGACTAGAAGCATTTGAAATGTGGATTTACAGGCGGCTGTTACATATAACAGACAAGATCAGAAATGAGGAGGTGATAAACCGCCTGGGAAAGCCAAGGGAAATCACCAAAACAATTAAAAAATGAAAATTAGAATATTCCGGACATGTGATGCGACACCCAGAAAAATACGGCATACTCCATTTAATCCTCCAGGGAAAGATTGAAGGCAAACGAGGTCCAGGCAGAAGAAGAACATTGTGGCTTCAAAATCTAAGGGACTGGTTTGGACAAAACTCAGCAGCACTTTTTTGTGTGGCTGCTGATAAAAACAGGATCACCAACATGATTGCCAATGTCCGTTAACGGATATGGCAGAAGAAGAAAAAGAAGAAGAAGGAGAAGGAGAAGGAGAAGGAGAAGGAGAAGGAGAAGAAGGAGAAGGAGAAGGAGAAGGAGAAGGAGAAGGAGAAGAAGAAGAAGAGGAAGAAGAAGAAGAAGAAGAAGAAGAAGAAGAAGAAGAAGAAGAAGAAGAAGAAGAAGAAGAAGAAGAAGAAGAAGAAGAAGAAGAAGAAAAAACAGAGGTGACACGATAGCAATATTCCAGTATTTGAGGGGCTGCCAAAAAGAAGAGGGGGGGGGTCACATTATTCACCAAAGCACCAGAGAGCAGGACAAGAAACAATGGTTGGAAACTGATCAGAGAGAGAAGCAACCTAGAATTAAGGAAAAACTTCCTGACAGTGAGGACAATTAACCAGTGGAACAGCCTGCCTCCAGAAATCGTGGGCACACTGCATCACTGGAGGTTTTTAAGAAGAGACTGGACAGTCACCTGTCTGAGACGGTATAGGTCAGTGATGGTGAACCTTTTAGACACCGAGTGCCCAAAAACTGGCCCCACCCCTGCTCCACCCTCTGCCCTGCCCCCACTCCACCCTCCACCCCCCATCCCGCCTGCCTGCAGGGCCACTCACCGCCTCCAGGGCCCGCCGTAGATCGCCCAGGCAGCCCAGCAGTGCTATGGCAGCCACACCCTCTGCCCGCGCCCTGCAGCATCAACTGTGCATAATGGGGTGTGAGAGCAGAGTCTTGTCTATTCTGCCTGACTGCCATGTCCTTGGCTGTGCTGCTCCACGTGGGCCACACTCGGGGGGCGATTCTCCTTCAGGGGGGCTGCTGGAGAGGAGGGGGTCATGGGGGGAGGTGAGGCTGGGGCAATGGCACGTGTGCCCACAGAGAGGGCTCTGAGTTCCACCTCTGGCACCCGTGCCATAGGTTCGCCACCACTGGTATAGGTTCTCCTGCTTAAATGGGGGGCTGAACTCCAGGGTCCCTTGAAGCTCTATTCTATTCTAAACTATTGTAAGTCGAGGATCACCTGTACATGACAGAGCCATAAACATGTTTCATTTTAATTAAATGTACGTGAAATAAAATTCTACTTACTTCTTTAAAATCTCATTTTCACCCACTTGTTTCTGGATTAAACTCCCTGAGAGATGCAGACTGTCCCAATCTAACAAAATGAAATTCAGTGATGAGAAAAGTAAACTTTTTCACTTAGGCAAGAAAAAACCAAATGTACAGCTATAATATAGGTGGTACTTTGCTCAATAGTAGCAACTGTGAGTGAGATCTTGGAGTCCGAGTGGACAATCACTTCAATATGAGCCAAAAGTGTGATGTATCCACCGAAAAGGCCAACCCAGTGCTAGGCTGCATTAACAGAGGGATAGAATCAAGATCACGCGAAGTGTTAATACCACTTTACAAGTCCTTGGTAAGGCCACACTTGGAATCCTGCATCCAGTTTTGGTCACCACAATGTAAAAAAGGTGCTGAGACTCTAGAAAGAGTACAGAGAAGAACAACAAAGATGATCAGGGGACTGGAGGCTAAAACATATGAAGAACGGTTGCTGGAATTGAGTATGTCTAGTTTAATGAAGAGAAGGACAAGGGGGGGGGGACATGATAGCAGTCTTCCAATATCTCAGGGGCTGCCACAAAGAAGAGGGAATCAAGCTCTTCTCCAAAGTGCTGGAAGGAAGGACAAGTAACAATGGATGGAAACTAATCAAGGAGAGAACCAATCTGGAACTAAGGACAAACTTTCTAACAGTGAGGACAATTAACCAGTGGAATAGCTTGCCTCCAGAAGTTGTGGATGCTCCATCACTGGAGGTCTTTAAGAAGATACTAGACAGCCTTTTGTCTAGAATGGTATAGGGTCTCTTGCCTGTGCAGGGGGTTGGACTAGAAGACCTCCAAGGTCCCTTCCAACTGTGTTATTCTGTAAAAAGTGCCTTCTGATTTTAATTGAGGGGATCAAAATACAGAAAGGAAGGACACTCGAAACACCCCAGTTGTGTTCCACTGTCACATCATCAAATGCAAAACAAGAGGACAGAATTCTAAATTGGTTGCAAGATATCATCAGCTCATTAGCAGTGCAATTATACCTTAACATCTACTTGGGTTTTCTTTTCTGTAGGTACAACCACAGACAAATTGCAGATGTGTGTGGGCGTGTATGTATGAATTTGGGAAAGGACAAATCAGATGAACATAATTCCTAAAATTCCTACAGGGAAAAAAAATGACAGCATATTTGCAGGAGGGTCAGACAATTATTTAATCAACTCACTATTTCTAAAAATTGAAAGATTATGCAATAGTGGTGACTATCTGTAGCCTAGGTGGAGGATGAGGATGAAGGTTCATTCTCCGAGCTTGTGGGCTGGTTTCTTAACGTTTCATTACCAGGTTAGGTAACATCTTCAGTCGAGTTTAGGGGATGTCAGTGTCGGTGTTCTTCAGTTTATAAGGGGCTTCATGTGGTCAGTAGATCTTGTGATGGCTCAGGGTCTCACTTGACACACCCACTCACTTGACCCCTCAGAAGACCCATCACCAGACCCATCACTAGACCCTCAACTGACATTACTTACATCAAACCCATCACCTGACCCATCACAAGACCTAATACAAGATCATCAGCTGACCCATCACTGAACCCATCACAAGACCAATCACCTGACCCATCAAGACACATCAACAAACCCACCACCAGACTCACCATCAGACCCACCACCAGACCCATCACTAGACCAATCACCTGACCCATCACCTGACCAATCACCAGACCCATCACCAGACCCATCACCTGACAGATCACCAGACCCACCACCAGACACATCACAAAAACCATCACCAGCCCATCACCTGACCCATCACTAGACCATCACCAGACCCTCACCTGACATGACCCATGCCTGACCCATCACAAGACCTAATAGAAGACCCTCAGCTGACCCATCACCAGATCTATCACCAGACCGACCACCTGAGCCATCACTAGACCCATCACTAGACCCTCAGCTGACATGACCCTCCCATCACAAGTCCTACTGACCACATGAAGCCCTTATAAGCAGAGGACCACTGACATCCCCTAAACTTTGCTGAAGATGTTATCTAGCCTGGGAACAAAATGTTCAGAAACCAACCTACAAGCTCAGAGAATGAACCTTCATCTTCATTGAAAGATTATTTATATGATCATTTATTTACATATTTGGGCCAACCGCATTCTAGGATTGAAGTCAGATGCATAACACAGTAGACAATGGTCTGGAAACTTACAACTTGATGCCATTCAGTAGGATTCCCTGAGAGTATTTATTCATGAAAACCTATCTTCAATTTCAATGGGACTGAATTCCCAACTAAATTTGTTTGTGATTGCAGATAGCAAGTATTAATTAAAAAGCAATTAAAAAAATAATAAGGATGAAGAAAAAGTTGGGGTTGGTGCATTTCCATCATATTACAATTCCTGGGTTTATTTGAGAGATAGAAATGAGAATTTAGCTGTAGACAATGTTTATATAAATGGGTAGCAAGTATGTAGCTGCCGAAAAGAGCAACAAAGATGATTAGGGAGCTGGAGGCTAAAACATATGAATCAAGGTTGCAGGAATTGGGTTTGTCTAGTCTAGTAAAATGAAGGACTATGGGGGACATGATAGCAGTGTTCAGATATTTGTGGGGCTGCCATAAAGAAGAGGGGTCAACATATTCTCTAAAGTGCCTGAAGGCAAGACAAGAATCAACAGATGGAAACTAATCAAGGGGAGAAGCAATCTGAAGTTATGGAGAAACTTCCCAACAGTGAGAACAATTAACCAGTGGAACAGCTTGCATGAGAAGTTGTGGATGCTCCACCAGTGGAGTTTTTAAGAAGAGATTGAAGAACCACTTGTCTGAAATGGTATAGGGTCTCCTGCTTGAACAGGGAGTTCAACTAGTGGAAGCAACGGAATATAAACCTTCCATTCCCCCCCATTTCCTCAACCACTATCCAGTCAGAGCTGAAGAAGCTTCTTGGATGAGAGGTGAAATGTCTTCAAAGAAACTCAAGAAAGCTCAGTCACCTCTTGAAAAAGCACCTTTGGGACAACCATGACAGAGAATCTCCATAGATGGTTGTTCCAAAGATGCTTTTTCAGGAGGCAGCTGGACTTTCTTGTTTTTCTTTGAAGATGTTTTGCTTCTCACCTGAGAAGTTGCTTCCGTTCTGACTTGATAGTGTGTGGCTGAGGGATGGTGGGGGAATGGAAGGTCTATATTCCTTTGTAGTGATCTGGTCCTTAGCATTCTCTCTGAGAGTCATTGCAGCCACTTGGGGTTAATCTGTATCTTCAGAGTCAACTGAATAAGAGTGTAAATGGGTGTGGAGCCTTCTTGGAACTGTTGAAAGGACTGTGTTGAAGACTGGAGATAGAGGATGTCATATCACTCCCTCTCTATTGAGAGACGGCTACTCAATTTTGACCTAGAGGGCCTCTTCGACCCCTCTTTCAAACCAGCGGTCCTCTCTGTCCAGAATGTGGACCTTTCCAAGTAAAGTTTGCAATTGACCAACAGTGATTTTTGCTGATGAGGATGTTGTTCAAGTGATGCTCCAGTGTAGAGGTGAGAGACAGGCAAAGGTCGTGTGCAGAACACTGCCCCTCCAAAGCCTGTGTACCCCTCCTCTCTGCATTTATCTCATTCCTTCACATCACCAAGGTGATGTGAAAGTGTGAAGGCTTTGGAATGACCTTGCCTGCCTGATAACAGCTAGCTCACATCAACAAGATGTTATTGCCAACTATTCCCTGTTTCTGGCCTCTGGCTTCTATATTCTTGAGGATTAGTAAAGAAGTTAGCCAATGAAATACTATTGCCATGTAGAAACTTTTGCTTCTTGTGCTCTCTATATAAACAATAAAATGCTGCGTACCAGCGGCCATTTTTTTGCACCCTGCAATGACTGAGCACTGATTACTACACTCCAGATGTTGGGGGAAGGTCATTATTAGTTCTTTGATTAACATTTGCACATGTTGAGCAACACTTGAGCAGAGTTTCTTCTTTGCTGGTACGTATGGAAAGGTCAGATGGTCTCGGCTGCCCTGTTCACGATCCACCTTAAGAATAGTGTTCTACTGTTAAATGTGGAGTAATCATCAAGGCAGCTCCAAATTAAAATAAACTTTAAAATAATGGGTTTTTGGAATGGTTCCTCAAAGTCAAATCTTCTGGAGCAGCTGAGAAAGCAGAATGCAAAAGAGGGTGGGGCCCCTCACAAGGAACATTAATTTGCTGATAACAGAAAATTAAAGAAGAGACAAGTCTCAGCTTGGGAAAAAAAAATCATCCAGATTTAGATCAGCTGTATAATTAGCTGCAAGTTAACATGCTGGTGGAGGGAGGGAAATGAACAGCATAAAATTAGAAGCAAAGACGAGAGATTTCAGCACATCCCCTATCAAGATGACAACAGGGCAGAGGCTGGGTGAGAAGGCCAGCTGTGGGCACTGTGGGATGAGGGTGTGTTTGTAAACAGCTGGGGTAGAAGAGGCAGAGCAGTGAAAAAGAACAGGAAAAATACTTGCAACTGAAAAACACAGAGAAGGCCTATCAAGCCGTTGGCATGACCTCTCTTTCCAAGAAAAATTCTGAGTCCAGATGGGTTGGAGAGCAACTATCCCAGCTGGTTGTTGTTGTTAGTTGTGCAGTCATGTCTGACCCATCATGACTCCATGGACAATGTTCCTCCAGGTCTTCCTGTCCTCTACCATCTTCTGGAGTCCATTTAAGCTCACTCCTACTGCTTCCGTGACTCCATCCTGCCACCTCATTCTCTGTCGTCCCCTTCTTCTATTGCCCTCCATCTTTCCCAGCATTAGGATCTTCTTCAGTGAGTCCTTCCTTCCTATTAGGTGGCCAAAGTACTTAAGTTTCCACTTCAGGATCTGGCCTTCTAAAGAGCAGTCAGGGTTAATCTCTTCTAAGATTGACCGGTTTGATCGCCTTGCAGTCCAAGGGACTCACATGAGTCTTCTCCAGCACCATAGTTCAAAGGTGTCAACTCTCCCAGCTGGAGATGTGATCAAACAGGGAATTTGCCTGGACTCATTACATAAACCTCATTTCCCCACCATTCAGTCAGAGCTGAAGAAGCTTCTTGGATGAGAAGCAAAATGTCTTCAAGGAAAAACAAAGCAAAACAAGAAAGTCCAGTTGCCTCTTGAAAAAACACCTATGGGACAACCATGATAACCTGGATGAATGTGATTCCCCATAGGCATCTAGTTGGGAACACAAGAAACCAGATCCAGTTGAAATGCTCTGATTCCCATAGCCCAACCTTGGTGGCCTTTATGTAGACATTTTTAACCCAAAAAGATGATGCAGGGTTGAAAGGTTTTGGTAGTTGTTTTTTTTTTCCAATTCAGTATAGAGCTGGAAGGGACTTTTGAGGTCTTCTAGCTCAACCTCCTGCTCAAGCAGGAGACTCTATACCATTCCAGATAGGTGGCTGTCCAGATTCTTCTTAAAAGCCATGGTGGTGCAGTGGTTAGAATGCAGTATTGCAGGCTAATTCTGATGACTGCCAACTGCCAGCAGTTCAATTCTCACCAGCTCAAGGTTGACTCAGCTTTCCATCCTTCCAAGGCCGGTAAAATGAGGACCCAGATTGTTGGGGTAAGATGCTGACTCTGTAAACTACTTAGAAAGGGCTGTAGAGCCCTGTGAAGTGGTATATAGGTCTAAGTCATATTGCTGTTGCTAAAAACCTCCAGCGATGAAGCAACCCACAATGTCTGGAGGCAAGCAGTTCCACAGGTTAATTGTTCTCACTGTCAGGAAATTTCTCCTTAGTTCTAGGTTGCTTTTCTCCTTGATTAATTTCCATCTGCTGCTTCTTGTCCTGCCTTCAGGGGCCTTGGAGAATAGGTTGACCCCCTCTTCCTTGTGGCAGCCCCTGAGATATTGGAATATTGTTATCATGTCTTCCCTAGTCCTTCTTTTCATTAAACTAGATATACCAAATACTTGTAGCTGTTCTTCATAGATTCGTAGATTCTCCACCTGAATATTGATAGATTTTCCAATTGTTGGTTAGTCAGTTAGTTAGTTAGTTAGCTAGCTAGCTTGTTAGTTAGTTCTAGGTTGCTTCTCTCCTTGATTACTTTCCATCCATTGCTTCTTGTCCTGCCCTCAGGTGCTTTGGAAAATAAGTTAACCCCCTCTTTTTTGTGGCATGTCCTCAGATACTGGAATATTGGTATCATGTCACCCCTAGTCCTTCTTTTCTCTAGACTGGCCAAACCGAAATCCTGCAACCGTTCTTCATAGGTTTTAATCTCCAGGCCTTTAAACATCTTAGTTGCTCTTTTCTGCACTTTTTCCAAAGTCTCAACAGCTTTCTTGGAATGTGGTGACCAAAACTGTTTAAAGATATAACATCTTGTACTTTCTTTCTTTACTGTGGAACAAACTTTCCCAAGCCCTGAAGAACTGTTTTTTTTTTTTTTTCCATAGCTCCCATTTTAACTTTCCTCTGTTGTAAAACACCTAATAGTGTCTATTATGTGTCTGTACAGATAACTAACACCAGGCATAATGAAGGAGAAGAAAGAAAGACTGTAATGTTCCAGCCATTTTAACTAATGATACACTCTGGTTTCCTTCGCCTTCTATCTATTTACTTAATGCAAGCCTGCTTTGTTTTACGCTGGGCATAAGAGGAAATCAAAGAATGGAAACAGCCGGGAAATAAGCAGATCCTCTAAGTAAGATAGATGGCATCCCCGTGTTAAAAAAAAAAAAAAGTAACATAAAATTTGTGAACGTGTAACACACTGGAGAGTCGTTCCCTCAATGTTACTGCCGTTTCTGTTTAACGCATCAAAGAAAGTGATTAGGTCTATGAAATGAGAGGGCCTGAGAATTGATGCCATTCTCAAAAACACTCTTCAAGCTTCTCTGGAAGATTTCTGGATGGCTTCCTCAAGGAGTCATCACCAAGTTGAAATGTGGCTTCAGGAAAAAACAACAACAACAACAAAAAAGTGCCATTTGCGAGGAATGCGGTAAGCTGGCATTCGTAATTTGCCCTCGGTGTCTGTTCGGAATCATCACTGGATCTGAAATTTAATAAGGAGTCCCTATGATCTTGATCTTTGTTCTTTGTTTATTATGCTTACAGTGTACAGTGTTTCTTGCCTTTCTCAGTCCAGTGTGCAAAAAGTCACAAAGGGATCAACTGAATTAGTTCCTACCAGTGTTTAGACTGAGGAAGGAGGAGGAGGAGGATGACGACGATGACGACGACAACAACAACAGCAAATGTGAGGTGCTTGGTGCTCTCTGAGCTTGATTGTTTCCTTGCAGACATTTCATGACCCAACTAGGTGACATCATCAGTGCTAGAAGTGAGTGGGGTTTGCAAACGGGGAGGAGCAGGAAGAGGAAGAGGAGGAGGAGGAGGAGGAGGAAGAGGAGGAGGAGGAGGAGAAGGAGGAGGAGGATTGTAGGATCTTTGGTGTTCTCTGAGCTTGATTGTTTCCTTGCAGACGTTTCATGACCCAACTAGGTGACATCATCAGTGCTAGAAGGGAGTGGGGTTTGCAAACAGGGGGAGGAGCAGGAAGAGGAAGAGGAGGAGGAGGAGGAGGACGAGGAGGAGGAGAAGGAGGAGGAGGATTGTAGGATCTTTGGTGTTCTCTGAGCTTGATTGTTTCCTTGCAGACGTTTCATGACCCAACTAGGTGACATCATCAGTGCTAGAAGGGAGTGGGGTTTGCAAACAGGGGGAGGAGCAGGAAGAGGAAGAGGAGGAGGAGGAGGAGGAGGAGGAGGAGAAGGAGGAGGGAGGATTGTAGGATCTTTGGTGTTCTCTGAGCTTGATTGTTTCCTTGCAGACGTTTCATGACCCAACTAGGTAACATCATCAGTGCTAGAAGGGAGTGGGGTTTGCGAACAGGGGGAGGAGGAGGAAGAGGAAGAGGAGGAGGAGGGGGGAGGAGGAGGAGGAGGATTGTAGGGTCCTTGGTGTTCTCTGAGCTTGATTGTTTCCTTGCAGACGTTTCATGACCCAACTAGGTAACATCATCAGTGCTAGAAGGAAGTGGGGTTTGCGAACAGGAGGAGGAAGAGGAGGAGGAGGAGGAGGAGGAAGGATCTTTTTCAGTGGTTGCAGTGTGCCTTTTCTAGATTTTGCAAGTATCCTTTGCCCAGTATACCGTGTTTCCATTTGACACTGAAATGATTTTATATACATTCCGAATAAAATCTAGTACTAAAGTAAAATTTACTTACTCATATTGATTGCATTGACTGCATCTTCGCTTTACAAATCCCTAGGTTTGCATAACAAAAAAAAAACCTCCCAAAAAACATTATTGGTAGCTTGAGAAAGTGGAAATAATGAATTCAGCCCTGTGTATTTTATTTAATGATGAACCAGACTGCTTATCTCTGAGGCCACATCGGATGGATGGAGCTGTTTCAGAAGAAATTTCATTTGCCAGTGGAGTAATTCCTAATATCTCCAAATAAAACATTAGATCACTGATCCTCAAAATGATAGCAAAAGGCTTTTTGCAGTTTTTCAGACATTTCGTGTATAAATTAGCTATCATTTTTGAAGTCATTCCGCACTGCTATTGCGGGAAAACTCATCATTTCATCAAATAACAGCTATCTTCATTTCCTTTCTCGTTTTCTCTCTTTCTCCTTCTTCCTTTTACTTCATGCAGTGAGACGTTAATACAATGAAATATTCGCCTCCGAGAATTGCTGAACGTATCACGACAAATTAAAGCAACTGCTGTAATAGCATTTTTCCTTTCTTCTTTCGTTGGAACAACGCTCTAACTGGGTGGCATGATTTTGGTCATAGTAACAATGGGAATTTGAATTTTCTAAACAGCAAGATGAAGAGCTGAGATTGATGCCTGAGATGGCTAGAAATATCCAGAAATCTATCTGGACAAATAGTTTGTGGTTTAGTTTAAAAGTCTAGAGAAATATAGATTGTAACCTGGAAAGACTTTTCTGGTAATCTAACCATATCTTTATTTATTATCTTTCAGAAGTCCTGAAGAACAGGTCAAATGGCAGATACCTAGAAGGGGGATAGCATTGTCCCTATCCTCAAAAAGGGAGAAAGAGGAATTCAGGGAAGTATAGACCAGTGGTGGGATTCAAATAGGTGAACAACCAGTTCTCTGTGTGGATGCTGCTTCCAGAGGTCCGTTCTGGGCCTGGGCAACAAAAAATTAGCTACCAGTTCTACTGAAGTGGTGCAAACTGGCTGAATCCCACCACTCTATCTATCTATCTATCTGTTCTGGGCCCAGTACTCTTCAACATCTTCATCAACGACTGGGATGAAGGGATAGATGAGGAACTCATCAAATTTGCAGACGACACCAAGCTGGCAGGAATAGCCAACACTCCAGAAGACAGGCTTAAGATACAGAAGGATCTGGACAGACTTGAACACTGGGCACTAACTAACAAAATGAAATTCAATGGTGAAAAAAGCAAGGTTCTACATTTAGGCAAGAAAAACCAAATGCACAAGTACAGCATAGGTGGCACCATGCTCAATAGTAGTAACTGTGAGAGGGACCTCGGAGTCCTAGTAGACAATCACCTAAATATGAGCCAGCAGTGTGCTGCAGCTGCCAAAAAGGCCAACACAGTGCTAGGCTGCATTAACAGAGGGATAGAATCAAGATCACGTGAAGTATTAATACCACTCTTACAATGCCTTGGTAAGGCCACACTTGGAATACTGCATCCAGTTTTGGTCACCACGATGTAAAAAAGATGTTGAGACTCTAGAAAGAGTACAGAGAAGAGCAACAAAGATGATTAGGGGACTGGAGGCTAAAACATATAAGGAACGGTTGCTAGAATTGGGTATGTCTAGTTTAACGAAGAGAAGGACAAGGGGGGACATGATAGCAGTATTCCAATATCTCAGGGGCTGCCATAAAGAAGAGGGAATTAAGCTATTTTCCAAAGCACCTGAAGGCAGGACAAGAAGCAACGGGTGGAAACTAATCAAGGAGAGAAGCAACCTAGAACTAAGGAGAAACTTCCTGACAGTGAGAACAATTAATCAGTGGAAGAGCCTGCCTCCAGAAGCAGTAAATGCTCCAACACTGGAAGTTTTTAAGAAGAGACTGGACAGCCATTTGTCCAAAATGGTGTAGGGTTTCCTGCCTGAGCAGGGGGTTGGACTAGATGACCTCTAAGGTCCCTTCCAACTTTACTACTATCTATCTATCTATCTATCTATCTATCTATCTATCTATCTATCTATCTATCTATCTATCTATCTATCTATCTATCTATCTATCCACCCACCCACCCACCCACCCACCCACCCATCCATCTAGTGGTGGGATTCAAATATGGGAACAGCCTGTTCTCTGTGTAGATGCTACTTTCAGAAGTCCATTCTGGGCCTGGGCAACAAAAAAATTAGCTACTAGTTCTGCCAAAGTGGTGCGAATCAGCTGAATCCCACAACTCTTATAGACCAATCATTCTGGCACTGACACCTGGGAAAATCTAGCATAGATCTTAAAAAGAGTGTCCCATCATCACATTGAAAGTAATGTTATGTTTCCCAGTCATCAGAAATCTTGCCAAACTAAATTTGTCATGGTTTTTAATAGGTTAACCTGATTAGTCAATTGGAGGAATGCACCTGACATAATATATCTTGATTTCTACAAAGCATCTGATGTAGTTACACATGACATTCTGATTAGCAAGCTAGTGAGATATGGGCTGAATGATTTTGGAGGAATGTTGGAATCCTAGAGGACAATCGCTTGAATACAGCCATGTACTGCAACTGCCAAAAAAGCCAGCACTGTGCTAGGCTGTGTCAACAGAGGGATAGAATCAAGATCACATGAAGTGTTAATACCACTTTACAATGCCTTGCTAAGGCCACTTGGAATATTGCATCCAGTTTTGGTTACATCTTTTATAAAGATGTTGAGACTCAGGAAAAAGGGCAGAGAAGAGCAGCAAAGATGATCAGGTGACTGAAGACTAAAACATATAAAGAACTGTTGCTGTAATTGGGTATACCTTGTTTAATGAAGAGAAGGACGAGGGGGGACATGATAGCAGCGTTCCAATATCTCAGGGGCTGCCCCAAAGAAGAGGGAGTCAAGCTATTCTCCAGGGCGCCTGAAGGCAGGACAAGAAGCAATGGATGGAAACTAATCAAGGAGAGAAGCAACCTAGAACTAAGGACAAACTTTCTAACAGTGAGGACAATTAACCAGTGGAACAGCTTGCCTCCAGAAGTTATGGGTGCTCCAACACTGGAAGTTTTTAACAAAAGACTGGACAACTAATTGTCTGAAATGGTATAGGATCTCACTTATCTGAGATGGTATAGATGCTAGAACGGGGGGCTGGAATAGAAGACCTCCAAGGTCCCTTCCCGCTCTATTCTATTCTATTCTATTCTATTCTATTCTATTCTATTCTATTCTATTCTATTCTATTCTATTCTATTCTATTCCATTCCATTCTACTCCACTCTATTCTATTCTATTCTATTCTATTCTATTCTATTCTATTCTATTCTATTCTACTCCACTCTATTCTACTCCACTTTATTCTACTCTACTCTACTCTACTCTACTCTACTCTACTCTACTCTACTCTACTCTACTCTACTCTATTCTATTCTATTCCATATTTTCTATTCTATTCTATTCTGTTCTATTCCATATTTTCTATTCTATTCTGTTCTATTCTATTCTATTCTACTCTACTCTACTCTATTCCATTCCATATTCTATTCTATTCTATTCTAGTCTAGTCTAGTCTAGTCTAGTCTAGTCTAGTCTAGTCTAGTCTGTCTGTCTGTATCTATCTATCTATCTATCTATCTATCTATCTATCTATCTATCTATCTATCTATCTATCTATCTATCATCTCTCTCTCCCTATATCTATCATTGGTAGGTAGGTAGATAATAGCAGAAATTTCTGCAGACCATACTCATGGATATATAATGGAGTTAATGGAGTTAAATCATTTTTTTTTCTTTTTTTAGAAAAGGAGGGGAAATGTTTTTGAATAGACAGAAGTCCTTCATGTGCAATTAGCAAATTTTAAATAGAACGTTTATTATTAATATTATTCTTACTTCTTCCTCAATGCATGGAGTATTATTTAAACTGATATGACATGAGAGGATATAAATAATTCCTAAGTGTACTTCTAAACAAGATTTTTTTGCCCATATTCAAATGGCTAAACATTATCAATTCCCTACTTCCCAATGTATCGTTCATTGCAAGCCGGATGCTAATTTAATCTCTTAAAAACGCCATTAGACTCCCGATAAACATTATAAATAAATACAAAACTATTGTTGTGAAAAATCTGGTGCCATAGAAAAATAAATAAATAAATGGCAAAAAAAAAAAAAAAATGCTGTATTTCCTCCAGTTAAAAGCATTGCAACTTAGATACCAACCTATTTTTGGGCAATCAAAAAATGAAATATGTTAAAACCAGTAGTGCAATTTCATTATACATAACTCTGAATTGCAAATGAAGATTTGAATCAAACGTACGTGCAGAAAGGGTATGTTGATTGACCTTGGAGTTTTCTCTAACCGGCTAGTTATTCTCATTGGACAATTTCACCCCCCCCCCTTGAAATCTCCATTACTGTTAGTGTGCCCCATCATTGCCTTAAAGTAGTGATGCAAGCAGTGAAAATACTTTACAGTTTTGACTGTAGTGGATTTTAGGGCAACATAGTTGTTAAGTGGCATCACTGCACTTGTTAAGTTAATAACACGGTTGTTAAGTGAACCTGGCTTCCTTGTTGACTTTGCTTGTCAGAAGGTCGCAAAAGGGGGTCACGTGACCCTGGGACACTGCAACCATCATAAATATGAGTCAGTTGCCAAACTCCTCCTCCTCCTCCTCCTCCTCCTCCTCCTCCTCCTCCTCCTCCTCCTCCTCCTCCTCCTCCTCCTCTTCCTCCTCTTCTTCTTCTTCTTCTTCTTCTTCTTCTTCTTCTTCTTCTTCTTCTTCTTCT